>NC_142937.1:16173829-16341329 GCF_046866305.1 Octopus bimaculoides
AGAGCCTCGTGGAGCTTTTAGGTGTTTTCGCTCAATAAACACTCACAACGCCCGGTCTGGGAACCGAAACCGCGATTCTATGACCGCGAGTCTGCTGCCCTAACCACTGGGCCATTGCACCTCCACACATTGTATAGACAGAGGAAGTAACAGAGTTAACATAGGAGGGGCACGATGAGTGTATGTATACTAGGCTTGGTGGAAGGAAATGAGTAACATACACATACACACAGTGGCATAGCTAATAGGGGAGCAAGTGGAAGCAACAGATCCCCCTAAGTATGTTTTTCAAAACTGGCACATTTTCAACAATTTTTTAAACACTTTAGTTCTTTTGTGCAATAAAATTCAAATCTCTTTTTCTTCATTAATTGCATGGCCTCGGAAGAACTTTCTGAAGTTACTTTATTTATTCCAACCTCCCATGTTTTTGAACCACCTGCTTAATCTCCTGTGACGTGTTGTTGGCTGCTGATATCTGAAGAACTAAAACAAACCCTGGCATCATAACCTCTCAACACTGGACAATCCTGTGGAATTTCATCTTTTTCACATTACACCATTGTCAGTGGATGTAAGTTTCAAACATAATGACATTGTTACTGAGGGATTGCAGGTTCGAATCTCAGACCAGGCAATGTGAGTGTTTATGAGCGAAACACCTAAGCTCCACGCAGTTCCAGCAGTGGGTAATGGCAAACTTCTCCTGACTCTTTTGCCACAACTTTCTCTCACTCCTTCCTCCTGCATCTAGCAACTCACCTATGACGGACTGGTGTCCTGTCCAGGTGGGGACCCTATACGCCATTGAAACCAGGAAATCGGCCCTTATGAGTCAGGCATGGCTCAAGAAGGAACAAACAACAATGAAATATCTCATCTAATATTAGAGAAATGAAAGGTGGCTAGCTGACAGAGACATTAGCATGCCGGACGAAATTCTTAGCAATATTTCATCTGTCTTTACGTTCTGAGTTCAAATTCTGCTGAGGTCGACTTTGCCTTTCATCCTTTTAGGCTTGATAAATTAAGTACCAGTTGTGTACTGGGGTCGATCTAATCAACTGTCCCCCTCCTCCAAAATTTCAGGCCTTGTGCCTAGAGTAGAAAAGAATATTAGAGAAATGAGTTAAAAATTGTTTGGTATTTGTTGTGGCACCTTTTTTTTTTAGTTGCTATACTATGAAATCAACAACATCAAAACACAATGCGCATGCGCGAAATAAGAAGTATAAAATGACGACTATTTACCCAACACACTGTGTGTGTGTGTGTGTGCGTGTGTGTGTGTGTGTGAGTATGTACATATAGACTTCTTGCAGTTTCTGTCTACTAAATCCATCCATGTCAGTCAATAAAGGACTATAGTAGAAGACACTTGTTCATGGTGCCATACAGTGGGACTGAACATGAAGTCATATGGTTGGGAAGCAAACTTCTTAACCACATGACCAAACTAACAAATAATATATTCAAATAAAACAAAAATAAAAAATAACATATGCAATATATGTTACCAAAAATGACAGAGCAGTTTGCTAAATAAACCTTCCTTGGGTAGTAAATTATATTACAAGGATAAATATTCTTTTCAAACCAAGAAAGTACATAGCATAGATTTCCACTTATACATACTGCAAAGCATATTGCTGCAGTTCATAAAGTACATTACTGTGTACCTTGGGTAGGCTAACTGGCAGTAAAATATGCTGTTGTCAACTAGATTATCTAACTGTCATATATAATCAACACATCTCTGTTATTTCATACAACATGAGAATTTATTATTATTATTATTACTATTATTATTTATTGCCTTTGCACAGCTTCTTATGCTGGAGATGTACTACGGTGTCAGCTGTTCACTACTAGTGAACTAAGGTAACACCCCTTATTTTTCAAGCACCATCTGGAGTATTTGAGCAGTTCCAAGCAGTGCTGTTTTCTGCAAGTGCTCCGCCCTTATTGCAGCCCCTATTTGTTCCATGTACTTCTCAAGATTTTTACTCCCTGTTCTCAGGGCTCTGACAATTATTGGTACTACTACCACCTTTTTCATTGACCACAACTGCTTAACCTCGCATGCTAACCTATCATATCTATCAACTTTTCTTTCTTCCTTATCACATACCTTGTTGTCAGCTGGGCATGCTATATCTATGATCTAGCATCATTTGATTTCTTTCTTAATTAACACTATGTCTGGCTTCCTATTCTCTATCTCACGGTCGCACTGAATCATAAAATCCCACTATCATTTTCGATGATGCCTTCTGGTTTATGTTCGTACCACTATTTTGCTCTGTCAAGTCCATACTATTATTATAATTATTATTTTTATTATTAAAATTGTGAATGGATTTGGTAGACGGAAAGAAACCCATCATATATGTTTGTGTGTATGTGTGTGTCTTTGTGCATGTGTTTGTCCCCCACCTTTGCTTGACAGCCAGTGTTGGTGTGTTTGTGTCCCCATAACTGATTGGTTTGGCAAAAAGATCGATAGAATGAGCACCAGGCTTAAAAAAAGTACCACAGTTGATTTGTTCGACTAAAAACTCTTCAAGTTGGTGCCGCAGCATGGGCTGCAGTCTAATGACTGAAACATGTAAAAGATACACACACACACATACATGCATACACACACACACATGCGTGCATACACACACACACACACATATATATGATGGGCTTCCACACAGTTTCTGTAAATCAAATTCATTCACAAGGCATTGGTCAGCCCAAGGCTATTGTAGAAGACACTTGCCGAAGGTGGCATGCAGTGGAACTGAACCTGAGGCCACATGGTTGCTAAGGAAGTCTGTTAACCACACAGCCATTTAAAAAAATTTCCCCATATCTCCAAAATAACACATCCACCACTTCATGTTGGGGTGGGGGAGGATGTAGGTGAGCAGAGAGAGATTCAAGAAATTTAAAGAGGAGTAAAAGACCCATAAAAAACAATACAAAAACAAAAAGAAATAAGTCAACTGGCAAATAAGACTATGATCCCCTCCTCCCCCTAAAGCATTTAAATAAAACAACAATACTTATAATATAGATGCTGTTGTTGTTGTTGTCATCGCTGTTGTTGGTCTTATTGTTAAAGGATGGAAATATTTTTGTGAATAGGAAGATGTGAAACACAAGAGTCACAGAAACTATAACAAACATTACCGCCGCCACCGCCGCAACCACCTCCACCACCACCAACACCAACAACAACAACAACAAAAACAGCACCATCTTCATTGTCATCACTATCTCCATCATGATTACTATTATAATGAACAACAGTAGTACCATCATCAACATAACCCCTCACCACCTCACCACCACCACCACCACCACCATCACAATTACTATCAATCAACAGTGTCACCATCACCATCATCATAAGGTCTCCACTACCACAGTAATGATCACATTAACACCACCACCGCCGCTGCCCCACCACCACCACCACCACCACCACCTCCGCTACTACAACAAAAACTAATATCACACTGTCAACATTATCACTACCACCACCATCGTAAATATCACAGTCACCCCCCTCCCCAATCAACACCACCACCACCACCACCACATGTGAACCACAAAGGCCATTTTACTACCATCACTACCTCTAACACTGACAACACCATCACACAAACATTACCAATGTCACCAACACCACCACCATCAACACCACCACCGCCACTACCACCACCACCACTGCCATTAACAACAACAACACCATCGCTCAAGCCATGAAGACACAACAACCATCACTGCAAAAGAGCCACAAGAACATCAACAACTACAATTTCAACAACTATAAGAGTTGCTGCTGCTGCTGCTGCTGCTACTACTACTATTACTACTACTACAAATATCTCCAATACCCTCATCAGCAACAAGAATAAGGGAAACAAGTGATGGCAGTGTTGGTGTAGTTGGAGTGTGGTGTGGAGTGAAAGGTTTTGTTTTAACTGAAGGTTCACTGAGTGCAGAATAGTAACCTTTGATCTTTGCAGAGGTATTATGATACCAGGAGAGATGTAGAAGAGAGTGGTTGGGTGAGAGGAGGAAATTAGTGAGACTGTGGGAAAAGACTGATTTCTGAGACACGAAACTTCCAACTGTAATATCTTTACTGAATAGAGAACATGTCAAAAGAAGAATTGGTTAGTCATTGCAGAAACTGGTATTGATTCCTTATTAATAGAAAATTAAAGCACATTTTGGGTTTGTAGATTCTAAGATTTAAGTGTTTCTAAAGTTTCAAGTTCTTTGTTCTTTACGTGGTTTCCTCTGATGATGTTTATCAAATGGTGTAGCTATCAAAAACACAACATGGCTTTGGTCAACATGTCATATCTAGGGAGAGCTATGGATTATATGAAAAAGTTATATGGAAAAACATCCAGACCAAATCATTTACATAAGATACTAAATAATTTCAGCACCTTTCAAAGTGAGTAGTACTTCTTTCCTATCCCACTTACACCAAATACCTAATCCCCTTCTGCTCCCATTCCACTAAATTTCACCCCACCCCAGCCCATCTCTGTTGTTGTAACCATGACTTTGAGACTCAAGCTCAACATATTTCTGGCCTATTTACCCAACACTGTTTACCTCCTACCCCTATCCAAGCTGCCTTCTCTTGTGTTCCTGCAGTCAAACTCATTTCTATTCTATCACTCTGCATTTGCCCTGACCAGCCACCTCCCCTTTCCTCAATCTCCAGTAGATCATCAGCTGTCTTTTTCACCGCCACTGCCAGTCTGACTCCTTCACCTTCCATTTTTTACCTCTCCCACCCCTTCCCCCTTTAAGTGCCCCTGCAATCTCCACAGCCTCCTCATACATAACTTTTCCTTTTCTAAACAGTCCTCTATCCAGATCCTTTCCCTGTTCACATCTTTGTTGTCTAACGTCCTTTCTTTTCCACAACCACCACCATTGTAGGGCCTAACTCTTACACATACCATGTTAGGGACTCTTTTTGTTGTTCCTTCACCTATTTTATCAATGTGCTGAAGTATTCCCACTGTGATTCAATTTACATTGGGCACACAGGCCATCAGCTGTCTGACAGGTTTGCAGGACACTTTAGAGACATTGATCTTGACAAAGTGTTGCCTGTAACTCAGCATTTCTATTCTACCAACTACTCTCCCAACACCTTCTACCTTTCATTTCCAGAAGGAAGAGGTGCTGATTTTCTTTCTACAGACATTCACCCATTCTGGTTTAAATTCTTGCTTCTAAATTACTTAACATTTGTTTTTGAAAGTAGTGGTATTCTGATTGCAGTCCTCCCATGAATCTGGCTTTGTGCAGCTTCTGGCGAACAGTTTTTGTGGAAATTGGGTTCTCAAGGTAGTCATTAAGTTCTGCAGTAATTTTGGGAGCTGTACTTTTGCGATCCTTTCTAACAATTCGCGCAAGAGTCCGATGGTCCCTATCTGAAAGTTTTGGTTTTCTTCTGGAGTTTTGTTTCAACAAGGAGGTTTTTCCCTCTTTCTCAAAAGCTGTCATTACTTTCAAGACAGTACTTCTTGATACACCAAACATTTCGGCTGTTTTCATTACGCTAGCATCTACCATATGAACACCAACAATTTGACCTCTTTGAAAGTCCGATAGATCTGTCATTTTAATTAATTTTAATTACCTTTTTCTGATACCAGTATCATGCAATACCAGTATCATGCAAATGGCACCCATGCTGGTGGCATATAAAACAATCCATTACATTCTCGGAGTGGTTGGCATTAGGAAGGGCATCCAGCTGTAGAAACCATGACAAACCAGACTGGTGTCTGGTGCAGCCTTCCAGCTTGCCACCCCTGGTCAAACTGTCTAACCCATGCCAGCATGGACAACTAAATAATGATGATGATGATGATGATGATACATATATATATCATATATATTCTCCATATTCTTAGGAGGTTTTGGGTCAACAGGTTTTGGGATCTAACAATATGCCATAAAGCTAGACCCTTGATGGATGGGAGACCTAAGGTAATCCCATAAACTGACTTTACCCATTTTTAATATATATATATATATATATATATATATATATATATACATATATATATATATATATATATATATATAAAAGGATAACTTCTTGCCAACATTATACGGCAATCCCAGGATGGGATGAATGTAACTTTTATTTAGCCCCAAGAAACATCACTTCTAGCTGGCTAAGGACACAGAGCTTTTGTGTTGCTTTGCTATCATCGTCATCGTTGTCATCATCCTCATCACTGTGTTATTACCCTCACCATACTTATTATCATCATCACCAATGGGGAGGCTGATTCACTGGTATAAAGGTAATACGCTTAGTCGCGTTAACAAAGGGATGTGGGTTCAACTCCCATGCGGATAGGAAAAGTCATTGCATGGTGATCGCCATAAGCTTTAAGCTTATATAAAAAATACCATTATTATTATTATTTGCAGGATTGTAAACTTGGCACAGTATATAAAACCATTTGCACTGAAAGCATATATATATATATATATATATATATATATGTATGTATGTATGTATATTTTTCTTTTATTCTTTTACTTGTTTTAGTCATTTGACTGCGGCCATGCTGGAGCACCGCCTTTAGTTGAGCAAATCGACCCAGGACTTATTCTTTGTAACCCTAGTACTTATTCTGTCGGGGATGTAAACACACCAGCATCAGTTGTCAAGCGATGTTGGGGGAACAAACACAGACATATACACACACATACATACACATATATATATATATATATATATATATATATATATATATATATATATATATATATATATACATATATTCGATGGGCTTCTTTCAGTTTCTGTCTACCAAATCCACTCACAAGGCTTTGGTTGGCCTGAGGCTGTAGTAGAAGACACTTGCCCAAGGTGCCACGCAGTGGGACTGAACCTGAAACCATGTGGTTGGTAAGCAAGCTATTTACCACATATATTGATTTCAAATTTTGGAACAAAGCCAGCAATTTCGGAGAAAGAAGTAAGTCGATTGCACTGGCTCCAGTACTCAACTGGTACTTATTTTATTGACTCCAAAAAGATGAAAGGCAAAGTCGACTGCAGTAGAGATGTCTGGAAAATTTCAGTATTGTTAGGCTGAACTAAATGTATGCTGAGAACTACTTTCATTTGTTTACTGGTACATACAGTAATCCCTCGACAATCGCAGGTGTTAGGTGAAAATCCTCGAAGTAGAAACAGTACTGTATATATATTTTTATTATTCTTATAATTTGTATTTATTTATTTTATTATAAATGCAAAACAACACCATGGAGGAATCGACGTAAGCTAAAATAATAAACCACGATAGGTGAACCACGATAGGTGAACCACGATAGTTGAACTGCGATATGGCGAGGGATTACCGTACATACATACATATATGATTACATATTTGTATGTGGCTGTGTGGTAAGTAGCTTGCTTACCAACCACATGGTCCCGGGTTCAGTCCCACTGCGTGGCATCTTGGGCAAGTGTCTTCTACTATAGCCTCGGGCCGACCAAAGCCTTGTGAGTGGATTTGGTAGACGGAAACTGAAAGAAGCCCGTCGTATATATGTATATATATATATATATATGTATGTATGTGTGTATGTGTTTGTGTGTCTGTGTTTGTCCCCCCCCAACATCGCTTGACAAGCGATGCTGGTGTGTTTATGTCCCCGTAACTTAGCGGTTCGGCAAAACAGACCGATAGAATAAGTACTAGGCTTCTAAAGAATAAGTCCTGGGGTCGATCTGCTCGACTAAAGGCGGTGCTCCAGCATGGCCACAGTCAAAAGACTGAAACAAGTAAAAGAGTAAAAGAGTAAATATGTAGATACATACATACATACATATGTGCGTGCTTGTGTGTGTGTGTGTGTGTGTGTATGTGTGATTCTATGCATCAGGAATACAACAAACCAATTATAGGTTCACTGAGAAACCCGTAGCTAACCGACGCTATTGTTCACAAACAGCATTGCAAAGCAAAACACAAACATTGTGTTTTGCCGACTCCCAACTCTACCATCACCATCACCAGACACCGACGGCTGCCACCACCACCACCACCACCGTCATTACCCCCCCCCCTCCACATATCTTACCCTATCCGAAATACCCAATAAATTAAAGTCATACTTCAGAAAATTACGTTCGATGTTTATTTTATGCCATTGTCTTTGTCTATATTACGAATCTTAATGTCTTGGACAGAGAGAAAGAGAGAGAGAGAGAGAGAGAGAGAGAGACCGGCAGACGGATAGATAGACATATAGAAAGAAAGAGGGGGAAGGTTAATGCGAAATCTGAAGGTTAAGTGCACTCTGTGACCTCTCCTGCTTCAATTTTGCTGTCACTTTAGTATTCTCATTGCTGTTGTGATTTTAAAGTAATTTACTGGCATTTGTTTGATTTTTTTTTTTTGTATTATTACAATTATTATTATTGTCATTATTATTATTATTATTATCCTTATTATTTTGATTCATTGCATGCTTGTTTTTTGGGGTTTTGTTTTTCTTATTTTTGAAGTTATTGAGTGAGGTTAAATGGTGGAGATGGTGGTGGTGGTGGTGGTGGTGGTGGTGGCGGCGGTGGCGATGGCGGTGACGGTCGTGGATGTAGGGACAAGATAAAGACCTGGAACCTTCTTTCTTTTTCATCTGACATCATTATCGCAGTAATAATAGTCGTCGTCATCATCATCATCATCGTCATCATCATCATCATCATCATCATCACTCCCACCATACATATTATCAATCATCACCAACAACATCACAAGCAAACGTGTAAGCTTCTTTGCCATGCTAGAAATAACAGCTAGACCTACTTCAAATTATATGCTGGCAGCTTAAAAGGGCCAAGTGTACCTTTGATAATGTAATCCTAGATACACGATGCTTGCAAAAAAGATGGCATGGTTATGGTTGGAATGCCTTTAATCAGAGGTTTCCCTCTTACAGAGTTGGCCAGCAGCTAAACATCATCAGCATCAGCAGCCCCACTACCAAAATTATTTGGTTACTTATTATAATTTTCATTATCATTATGATCTTCATCACCACAACTGCCACCTACATCACATCCCTCCTCCTCCTTGTCATTGTCATCATTGTGATCGTCACTGTTATCATCATCATCATCATAATCCTCGTTGTAATCATAATAATTACCATCACTAACATAATCGTCATCGTCATCACCATTATTGCCATCATCCTCATCCTCATCCTCATTGTCATTGTTGTAGTTGTTGTCATCACTATCATCATCATTGTAGTCACCACCATCAGCAGCAGTAGCAGTAGGAACTTCATCACCATTATCATTGTCATCACCATCATAATCATTATCATTGTTGTTATTATTACTATCATCATCATCATCATCATCAACAAGAGCACAATAAGAATATCATCACCAATCAATTAGGACAACAGCAGTAAAATGACATCCACAAATTCCTTGCTACCACTACCACCATCTACCTCACCACCACTGCTGCTGACACCACAGTAGCACCAACTAACCACGACCACAACCACCAACACTGTCATCACCACCATCATCAATACCAGCACCATGACCACCACCAACAACCACTACCCCACCACCACCAACCATGGCCACTATGGCAACTAATGGGAGTTAAGAAAAAAATATATTTCCACTCAAATGTCAGAACCATTATTTGCTATGTGACACGCATTATGCGAAGTACAGGGTCTGGTTTTTTTTTTTTTTGGCTGTCTTTATTTTCTCATTTGCATCCACTCACCATCATACCTGAACACCAATCTCTTCTCACCTCCACACCTTATTCCTACAAATGTCTAGTCATTCACCCTCAAACAACCAATTCCATTGCTGCTGCCTCCATCGCAATGGCAGCCATACCATAGAACCCTTTGCTGCCTCAGATGTGCTTTTACATATGTGAATCCTTCAGTAATGCGGATTTAATCATATCCTGCTCATCTATCTATCTGCCTTCCTCTCTCTCTCTTATCTATGTGTATATATATATATATATATATATATATATATATATATATATATATATTTATATATATATATATATGATCATTTGACAGTATAAAGATAAGAGTTACAAATAGTTTCTTGGTGTGAAGACATGTGGCTAGGTAGGTTTTTATAACATGCCTTGTACCTCCAAGTGCTCTTCAGGCTCTGAGCACATGGTCTGTTCAATATATATATACCTGTGCATATGTATATCCATACATAAGATATATATATATATTATTACAAATTTGGGATTTTACCAATAGAGCCGCAACTCCTATTCGAGGATAACCTTATTGTATGGAATACACACAGATAGGTTATCCTGAAATAGGAGTTGCGGTTCTATTGGTAAAATCCCAAATTTGTAATAATATTATAAATGATACTGTTTACATTGCTTTAGTAAAGTGTAAAATCGTAAATGTCCTGATAACCTGGAATACTTATTATTCCCTAAGATTTTAAAAATATTCTTATATATATATATATATATATATATATTCACCATGATAGATCGCTGACCACTACACACATTTTTTTCTCTCCTTGTTTCTTTCTGTGTTCTTTTCTGTGTAAGAGCGTAGGCTCGAAACGTTAAAGATTTTTTCAATTCCCAAGCGTTATACTAATACATCTGTTTGTTTTCTACACCACCTGTCTTCGTCTGTTGTTTTTTTGTGGATTCTCCCTATATATATATATATATATATATATATATATATATATATATATATATACACATACATACATATATAGATAGATAGGATAGATACACACACACATTCACCAACACACACGCACAATATATATATATATATATATATATATACACACATACATACATATATAGATAGGATACATACACACACACATTCACAAACACACACGCACACCTAATTACATATGTGTACAGGTATATATACACCCACCCACCTCTACACACACATATGTCTGTATGGATGTATATACAAATGGTAAACACTAAGAAAAATGACAGAGAAATGTAGAAGAAATGGCAGACTAATACTGGTAAAAAAAGGTACAAAGTAATAGTGGGAAAAAATGATTGAAGGTAACAAATAAACAGCAGTTGAAAGAAATACTGGAGAAACATGGTAGAATTTAAAGAATAAAATAAAGGAAACAGAAAGAGAATTGTCAAAATAAAGAAAAGAAATAAGGTAAAGATTATGTGATTAAGAAGAATGGTAGAAAGAGTTTCAAAAGATGTTAAAATAATGTTAACTATTTTTTTGGATAGTCAGATAAATTTATTCAATTTTTATATCCCCGTTTATTTTATTCTTTATTTTTCATCAACAACTTTTTAAAAATCTGTCGATTTTCCTTCATTCTTCATGACTTCTTTCCAACGTTCCATTAGTTAATGGATTGGCTTGGATCCTCATAGTGAGTTAGTTCAATCAACCTTCTTTCAACTAAACATGTTGGCCAGAACACCAAGTATAGTCTTTCAGTAACAGTGCCTTCTCCATACACAGCACAAATATCTCAAGTGGCTTTGACAGCTCTGGAACCTTGATTTCAAGCAAACAACCAGGTGTCAAAAATGCCCATTCTTTTCTACTTGGTACTTCATCATCGTATATCTGAAAAGAGGTAAAATTAATTCAAATTTCAAAAACAATAAACAAAAGTTGTAGAGAAAGAACAGAGCTACAAAAAAAAACCCCATAAAACACGAGCATAAAAATATTTTTTGTATTAATTCAAATAACTTTGGAAATGATTAAAATAAATGCCCCACCACTATCACCAAATCAAATGAATTTATCTGACAACCAATATATAATATAAATATTTTAAATAAGGAAATGATAGGTGAATGATTTCATTGTGAGAATATTTTTGACAAAGCTGTGGTTATTTATTGTAGATAAAATGTAAATCTATGATTTCCTTCTTGAAGTATTTTCCTAATTTTTTTCTTCCTTTACTGAGAATATTTCCTGTTTTTTTTTTTCTCTTTTCTTATCAGATCATTTCCTCCTCTTGTTAAGTTTATTCTGTTTTTCCTCAGGCTGTGTATATTATGTTCATATATCTATGTGAGTGTGTGTATGTGTGTGTGTGTTGGCTTGTGTAGCGTCTGTGTGTTTGTGTGTGCATGTTTGGTTGTGTGTATGAATGTTTGTGTGTGTGTTTGGTTGTGCATGTGTTGGTGTTTGTGTGTTTATTTTTGTTTGTATATGTGTGCATGTTTGTTCTGTGCGGCATGTGTATGAAGGTGTATACATGCATATATACATAAATATCGGGAAGTGGAACTATTACGGAAATCAAAGAATAGAGAATTGTGGCAGGACATGATCGCCTGTCCTACATTCTGGACATAGCACCAAAACAAGAAGGTAGGGCAGCACACCCCTTTCTGCCCACACTTTCCTCTTTTCTGAGTGAAACTAGTAAAAGGGGTGGTGTGTAGGAGCATACTTCTGTTGGCTGAGAATGTAGCCAATGGGAGAGGGTGCTTGCACATGGTAGTCAGGGCCATTGAGTTTTTGTGGAGTTACTTCAATAGGCCCTATGCAGTCAACCTTTCTGTTGGGAACTTTTAGTTTTAGTTAGATACAGGCATGGCTCTGTAGTTAAGAAGTTTGCTTTGCAATCACATTGTTTCAGGTTCAGTTTCACTGCACTGCACCTCGGACAAATGTCTTCTACTGTTGCTTAGGGCAGACCAGTGCCTTGTGAGTGAATTTGGTAGATGCAAAACTATGTGGAAGCCCCTTGTGTGTGTGTGTGTGTGCGTGTTTGTCTTTGAGTTTGTTTCACTACCTCTTGACCATCGGTGTTGGTTTTTTTTGCGTCCCCATTACATAGTAGGTCCTGGAAAGGGACCAGTAGTTGTAGTGATAGTAGTACTGGTGGTAGTATAAAAATATCCACTGTCCCCCAAAGGGGAGTACTGTACACTTTGAGAAGTGCTGTTCTACCCAGTCGCTCATCCTACTAGAAATAGCAACCAAAGTTCTTTCATATCACACACTGTCACATTATAACAAGAAGGATGTAAATCCTCCATGTGAGAAAAGAAACCCAGAAGACAACCATGCTGGAGCACCATCAAAAGGAATTTTAATTTATCACATTGATCCAGACTTTTAATTTCAGCATGATGCTTATTTCCTCGGTTACTATTTATCAAATTGTTAAGTTACATCACTTTTTGACACAAGACTATTTTACAAAACGCATACATTCAAATATATATACATACGCCCCCAAATATGCAAATATATGTGTGTGCGTGTAATGTCTATATTATATATATATATATATATATATATATATATATGTATACATATACAGAGAGAGAAAGAAAGAAAGATGTTTTTCATGCTGTTCTTAAGTTTATTTATCTAAAACCCACTCCCAGGCCGTGTGGTTCCATCACTTACTTCAAACTTCCATGTTTCCGCAAATATTGCTTTAAAACGAGCCTGTACAATCACAATGTTGCCTGTGATATATTTTAGGGCAGGAAATCCTGTTTTATTTCTCACACTAGAGAGTTACAATTAGGGTAGGTAACAGAATGATAGAGAGTTACTAAACCAGCCATGTATTCCCAGTGGGTTCTCACACAACTACTTCCTTTCATGTTAGCTTTGTATATTCATTATAAACACTCTGTTTAAAAAGAATAATGTAAACACATATTTACCGTTTATTCTAGTTTACTCATCATTAAAATAGAAATAAAAGTTTAGATTTTTATTGTTATTACATTACCTCTCTAGAATTAGATACCATTGCAAGTCACTGGTCACCATTTCTTTGTCTTAAACTCTTTGTTTCCTCTCTATGGCCCCTTCTCCAAGACCTTACTTGAAACAACAAATGCAGACAATACTGCTTATGGTAGTAGTCAGTCCTTTATCCTTGTGACAATAAATGGATCTTTACTGATTTGTTTATCGTGTCCTAGCTCTAAACCCTAACCCTACGACTTACATTGATTCAAACACCTGGCTTAAAACAGGAAACTGATGGCAAATGAATGCTGCCGCATTGGAAATAGATGACCAGTATGACTTCCTGTATGTCGATAATGAAAGCTTTTGGTTGTGTAAAATTTCTAACTTTAAACATTTTTATTGGTAATTTTAATCAGAAATTAATGTGATTTTCATAAGTAGTATGCAAAACTATATTGGCAAAGTTAATTTGGGGAAAAAATGAGACCTGCAAATGAAACAACAATGATCTCAATAACTATTATCATCACAAACATGGTATCTTATTAGAAACATGAGGTTTAATCCTCTAAACCTCTATAATCAAAGTCATTTTACTATTGAAGCCTAGTTTAAGACAGAAAAATGATGACAAGTGATGCTGCTATGGAAGTGAGACTTCTGCTATGCTGACAGTAGAGGCTTCTGATTGGTTAGAAACTTCAAACTTCAAAGGTTTGTAACGTTTTTATAATAGATTTGCAGAAAAAAAAAACAACAAACAAATGTGATTTTCACAATTAACATGCAAAATTACACCAACCTAGAGAAAATGGGACACTGTGAAGGCAGCAATAAAGATTCAGGCATCTTTTGTCATCAGAAGCATAGGACCTTACTTATCACAAATATAGGATCCTTGATTCAAGCAAACCTCTATGACCAAGTACACACTCACAAGACATTGGTCAGCTCGAAGCTCTAGTAGAAGACAGTTGCCCAAGGTGTTATGTAGTAGGGCTGAATCTGGAACCATGTGGTTGGGAAAGCAAACTTCTTACCACACAGCCCAAACCATTGGTTATAATAACAATTGTATGTATATATCTCTGTTGGTTATATATAACCATTAGTCAATCAGAACTTAAACAAGAACAACAATTAACATGTGTTTGTGACCTCCTGTGGGCTTGGGGGCCAAAATAGAAATATGAAGTGTTAATCTATCTTTCAGTTCTACCAACGGAACCTCCACCACTGCTCTGATTACTACTACTACTACGCCTACTTCCACTCACTCCTACCGCTGTCACCACTATCATCACCACCACCATCACTACTATTATTACCACCCTCATTACCGACAACTACTCCTACCACTGCCATCACTCTCACCGTCTTCACAACCACTACCATCATCACCACCACCACCACCACCATTACCAACAACTACTACCACTGACGCCTTTACTGCCACCCCACCCTACCACTAACAATGGCTACCACAAATGCTACCGCCATCACCGTCATGAGCCCCCCCCCCCCCACAAGAAAAATTTAGTAAAGCAGAACATAACTGCTTTTGGGCCTCAGGTGATGTTGGGGGTATCCCCTACATGTTTAAAAGAGCTAGAGTTTTGTTTTTTCCTTTCAAGGGAAGGTCCTATCAGATAATAAGTCTCCTCCTTGGCTCTACAGGTCGCCCACCAATGTACCAGCTGACCCATCAATTTCTACACCTTGACTGTCACCGTTTCACAAAGTAATCCAATGATGATGATGATGATGATGACGGGATGCTGCTGCTGATGGTACACATAGTTACTAAGTAAATGGGTGGAACTTCTATAGTCCGATCCTTTCAGTAAAGAAATAGTTTTTATGACATCCAAATAAAACGTTAAGTGTGAACATGATTCGCTCGATTTCAGGAGTATAAGAAAAGAAAACTTCACCCCATTACAAAAGATGCCATTTGAAAATTTCGATAAATGACTGATTAAATTTTTTTTTTGTTTCATTGTTTTATTTAATAGCTTAAATAAAACAGGATGTTTTGATCACACACTTGTAATACCATTTACCATTATACAAATTGTGCTATCGTAGTAAGTCGTATATATATGTAATAAACGACTCAAAATAAATAAAAGCTGGTCAATTTGTTTGATAACACGGTATTAACATATATTGGGTTGTCAGATAAAGTCATTCGTTTTTTTTTTTTTCATCCCCTATATATTTTAATCCTTTGTGGGTGTGTGGTTAAGAAACTTCCTTCTCAACCAGGTAGTCTTGGGTTCAGTCCTACTCCGTGGCACCTTGGGCAAATGTCTTCTACTATAGCTCTGAACTAACTAAAGTCTTGCAAACGGATTTGATAGTTGGAACCCAGAAACGTAAAGTGCCAGAAGAAATGTCACCAGGCATTTTGCTCACCGCTTTGACAATTTTAAGTGCAACATAACACGCACCTTCATAGTTAGACCCCTCCCACATATATATGACACAAATAAGTGCTATAAAAATATTTTTCGTATTAATTTAAATAACATAAGGAAGAAATGAATGAATTTACTTGACATCTAAATTTGTAATTTTATAATTCATCTATTTTTTTAACGTACTAGAAAGGCAACATATACTTTAAAGATTATTTATAAATATGAAAATATACAACTACATAATTTTATTTATTTATTATATTTCGGCGGAGGTAAAGGACATGGACTGCATCCACTTTCGGTTTAAAAAAAAAAATTTTTTTTTGCTTTTGTTTTCTACAGAAACCTACTTTTCCGACTGCGAAGATTCCGAATCTGCAAAAAAAAATCGGCATTTCAAAATTTCATTCCACCCCCCACCCCCAATTTTTCACTTTTTTAAGAAATTTTTTTTGGCAAAAAATACGTAGAAAAATATGGAGATTATGATTCTGAAAAAAAAAAAAAAATTTTGTAAAATTTCAATTTTTCAAAACGAAAAATAATAAACACCCCTTTCCTCCTACTAAAATAGCAGACATAAAGATATCTAAACAGAAAACTCAACATGGTGTGTATATGTGGGGGGGGGGGGGGGGAATTAAAATTTTGAAATGCCGATTTTTTTGTAGATTCGGAATCTCTACAGTCGAAAAAGTAGGTTTCTGTAGATAAAAAAAAAAAAACGAAAAGGAGTGTGGTCCATGTCCTTTACCTCCGCCTACATTTCTTTCGTATTTAAAGTAGGTTTGAAATGCACAACATTTTCTTTCATCAAATTGTTCCAAGATATCAAAAAAAGGGAAACAAAACGAATGAAAATTATGACATCCGGTTTTTTGATAATGGTGGCTTCCGATTGGCTAAAATTTTTGATAAAATTAATTCGTATGTCAAAGTAGTGACATTTCCTCTGAGCGCAAATTCTTTAGAGGCTGACTTTCCCTTTTATACTTCTGGGGGTCGATAAAATAAAGTATCAGTCAGGTATTGGGGTTGATATAATCGACTAACCCACTCCCAAAAAACTGGTAGCCTTGTACCAAAATTTGGAAAGGGAAAAAAATTGCGATTTTCGTAAATTACCAAGCAAATTTTAAAAATTTGAAAAAACAAATCGGGCATTGAACGAAACGGCAAATATCCGAAATCAGGATAGTAGATAGACGAAACTAAATACTGTCAAACATTTAATCTGGTATTTTGCCATTTGTTATACTATACCACTCTGAACCAGTCTCCCATTATATCTCTATATCCACCAGACGCAAACGACAGAAGAGGGTTAGGGGAAAAAGAGATAATGTTTATCCAGTTTTCTGTGAACAAAGGGAAACACATCAACAATAGCAAGAACAACAACAAGAATAATTGTCTATTGCCTCGAAGAAAACTCAAAACTTCACTTAAAGTTTTTTTTTCTCTCCCTTTTTTTTTTTGTCTGTTAGTCTTTTTTTTTTCTCCAAGACATTCTTCTCTCCCGTATCTCTGTTTACATGTTGTCTGGTTTACAAAAGGTTATAAGAAGAGGGAAGCTAATTTTACCAGGTTTTATCTTGCCACAACATCTCTGTGTCTGTCTGTCTCGGGACATTAGGGTTAGTGAGGGCTGCATTACAAACATCTAGATTCATACATCACATCCTGGATACTGAGAAAATGTATTCAAAGCGCCATAAGTAAAATCTCTAGACAATAACAAAAATTAAAAAAAAAGGCATACCTAAACCATTTTGTTCACCCCCACCCGAATTGTTTCCTCATAACTTCCAGAAAAACTGATATTTTTATACGAAATTTTCTATGAATACGCTTCAGATAGTGTAGATTCTGGTTTACACCTTCTGTAGTATGTTTGTAGGAAATTTCATTAAAAAAATCTTTCTGAAAGTTATGAGGAAACAAAGTCGTGGGGGGACACACTTGTGTAAGTATGCCAACACATGCATACATACATACACACATACATACATCTGCCCTATATAAATTGGATTTTTGTATTCTACATCTCAAAACCCTGAAAAAATGTTTTAAGATATGTTTTTTTTTTCATATCACCAACCATCATTATTTTCGTTATTTTTCATCATGTCCAGATTTCATCATTTTATTGTATTCCACATTCTGAAATACTTATAATTCGCATTTTCTTTTTAAAAAATTGTATCTGCACCCTTCGTCGTATCTTGCAGATTTTAAATGATTTTTTTTTTTTTTTTTGCTTGTTTGGCTGGGTTTCAAGTGTTTCAGAATGTGCAATGCAATAAAATAACGAAATTTGGGTGAAACAACAAATAACGAAAGTAGTGATGGCTGTTGTCATATAAACAGCATAGATTAAAACTTATTTCTTTGAAGTTTTTCCTTTATTGTTTTGAAGTGTAAAATAAAAGAGAGAGAGAGAGCAAATACCGACAAAAGTGAAAATTTCAACTTACGTAAGATATCTTTTTCGAAAGTCTCCCGAAGTTAGTGTTACATCGAGTGATGCTATTTTAATGTTATTAAAGATATATTTAAACGGTACTACTAAAGCAGCGCGGACCCGAACGCGCAGTCGCGCGTCCGCGCTAGCTAGTCTTGAGTGGTCGATCCTAACCCTAACCCTATCCCTAACCCTAACCCGCGTGTGCAAATGAATACGTGTTTAGGGTTAGGGTTAGGATCGACCACTCACGACTAGCTAGCGCGGACGCGCGACTGCGCCTTCGAGTCCGCGCTGCTTTAGTAGTACCTATTTAAACCGAGTAAATGGTCAAGTTAGAT
This sequence comes from Octopus bimaculoides, assembly GCF_046866305.1. NCBI lineage: Eukaryota > Metazoa > Mollusca > Cephalopoda > Octopoda > Octopodidae > Octopus > Octopus bimaculoides. The sequence continues at coordinate 16,192,852 of NC_142937.1, forward strand.
GGAGGTCTGGAATAGGTCGCCCGCATAAGTTGGATTTTCTCCGTTTTGACGGGGAATTTTTCAAATGTTTTTACATCTTGCATTTCAAATGATGGGGGGAGGGGTATGAAAAACTTTTTCAAAATCTATGATTTTTTCCCTCCTTTCCAGGGGCCTTCAGGGCGGATTTTTTCAAATTTGTTTTTGCACCAAGCTTACCCTCACGACAGTGATCACGATTACAATTCTTCCACTTTTTTTAAAGAAAATTAAACGCAAGCAGAATGAAATTTAAAAACAATAATGAAACCATATTGGAAACTTTCTTTATTTTCATATATAACATATGAACATGTACATCTTTTAGAACATTGTCATTTTATAAGATTTTGCTGACAAATTCTTAAATTAACGTAAACATTTATTTGCAGGAAAGAAAATTACAGGAGAACTATATTCTAATTCATCCAAATCTTTTTGCTAAAATTGCATTGAAACCATTTGTGGGGAATTAAAATTTTTTTTTATCACTGATACATCTTTACTTAATGATACTGAAAATAAAATATAACCAAGTAAAACTTATTCTGAATCTCCAACTCATTACTGTATCATTTCTGTTGAATACATTTGTCTTAAAAAAAAAAAAAAAGATGCCGCACCAAGCACTTCAACTGGTTGCTGAGGCGTTGGGAAAGCCAAGCGCCTTCACGGGCATCACCTGACACCTCGGTGAGGCGAGCTGCTAACGTTGACCAGAACTTCGCGGTTAGTGGCCCAGTCCCTCCGAACGTCTCAAACGCCTCAGGTTGGAAGAGATAGTTCACTGTCAGGTTCCAATACTTCAGGATTCTTTTCCGTTCGGCTACGGAAGCTGCGACCCTCCTATTTACTGCAGCATCCAAGATGTGGGAGGGAGCAAAGGAGTCACTGACTGTGGCACCTACCTAGGGACAGAGGGGTAAGACAATCTGGTCTCTTTCCATCAGTTCTGGATAACCATGATGGTTCCAGAACTGAGGGAATATTAATCCGAGTCAGGGCCGGCTTAAATGATTAGGTTTAGCTCTGTGTGACGACTGAAACGACCAGCATTTAGGCAGCCTCATATTTATGCTTTTTTCCCCATGAATTTCAAATTGTTTTTTTTTTATGCTTCTCCCATCGTTTGTGTGTAGTGCAAAAAAAAACAAAAAAACCCGAAAAATCTGTTCTAAGGGCCGGGTGAGGTGGGTGGGTAAAAAATTATAGATTTGAACTCAATTATCGAACTAACCAATTTGCTGTTCTAATATTCTTGTCATCTCCTCTACTGTCTTTGTAATATGTTGACTACAACCATCTAATCACCATGATAATCAAACCATTTTGCTTTATGACGTCATCAATAGTTTAGATTTCAAATTTTGAAGTCAGAACATCACTGTATTAGAAGAATCGAATTGATGAAGGGAGAAAATAAATTAGAATAATGATTGGATGTTGTTGACATAAGGGGAGAAGGAAAGGATCTTTTCTGTTTCGCTGTCATTTTTCAATTTCTTCAGTTTTGTTTCATATGTGATGTATTGATATAGTTTTGTATGGTAGTTATTGACAGGAAATTCATTTTCGCTTTTAAAGTTTGCAAATTTGGGGTAATTTAAGCCAGTCAAAAGCCACAGACGTAGGTGCCTGTTTCCATAGTAACAAGCCAAGCTGTTACCAAGCTGCTTACCCGCCTATTGCTGTCCTGTCTAGCCACGTGGTCATTTTCCGCTTATTAAATGCTTAAAATACGAGGTATAAGGTGGTCATGAGATGTGTTAAAGATAACAGCTAAATAGGCCTTAAATCATGCACCAATTATTTTTCTTTTGGCTTTTGAATAATCGTATGAATTCCCGTGATGTGGGTTAGCACGATGGAGTTCGTACCTAAGGAGAGAGTACATTTATTGTCTCAGGTATTCTTCGACGTGTACGTTTGTTCCTGTCCTCCACCATAAGTCATGTCTCGTATTTGTTTTTCCTATTCTATCCAGCATACATCATCATGTACCATATGCATGTTAAACGATTGTGTGTATATTCTGACTGTTCCTTCAAGATGTATCTCAACAGCTTTGGGTACTATTCAAGAGTGGTCCCGGTGCGCGCACTCTCACACTTGCGCATCCGCGCTAGCGAGTCGTGACTAGTCGATCCTACGACTACCTAGCGCGAGTGCGCGTTATGTGCAAAACATGTATGAGGGTTTTTTTTCTCAACAAAGTAAATAATTTTTTTTTACACAAAGTAAATAAATTATACACTACCTGTTTTTGGTAAAGAGTCCATTAAACAGTCGGTCTTTCAAAATCTACTGTTGTTCAATGGTATCAGTACATGAGGGACATTACAAGTAATTATCTTTTGCGTAACCCCTACCAAATTGGTGGACTTGGGCACATCGTAGAAATAGATGAATCTATGATGTGCAAGCGCAAATACAACGGAGGATGGGATAGAGAGGATAAAAATAGGTTTTTACTCTTTGTACCTGACCGTTCTTCTGAAACTCTTCTACCACTTATTAAAAAAATTATCAAACCAGAGACGACTATATATTATGATTGTTGGAGTGCGTACAATGGGATTACTGAAATAGATGTGACACCAAAATACTCCCTGGAAGAACGTAAAACGACGTTTTAAGAGTAAGATGGGGAAGATTCAACAAAAAAAATTATTTACTTTGTTTTAAAAAAACCCTCATACATGCTTTGCGCATTCACGCTAGATAGTCGTTGTAGGATCGACTAGTCACGACTAGCTAGCGCGGATGTGCGGGTGCGCGCACCGGGACCACTCTTCTTGAATAGTACCCAGCTTTACCATGTTAATGTTGAATAAATCGTCGCACTTAATCCTGGTTTCCTCGTTCTTCCTTTATCTATACACGCAGCCTTTCTCAAACCAGCTTTATCTCTCAACTTCCACTTAGACTGTTAAAACTGGTGACCGCACTACGTGATTTATGGTTACCAGCGACGATTTAATTCCAGTTTGCTACCATCTTATCGTTCTACGTAGAAGATAATTTTTTTTTTTTTTTTACTGGCGAAATTCTCTACATCTCTGAATTACTTGTCGAACTATATAGTCAGAACCTTCACTCTACTTCAGCTTTTAAATTGTTAATCATGAATTTTGTATTCCAAAACATTAATATAATTTTAGAATTAGTATGGAAGACTACACTGGTGTAAGGAATTTTCAAAAATAAAAAAAAAATCGAGAGGAAAAGATTAATATTTACTGTGAGGAGTTTAAACTACGGATCTTTATGGTTTGACGGCCAACATTTTTTTATGTAGTGTTTCAGGAGACATGCGATTCTGCCAAATTTCGGAATCAGAACATGCTGCATTGGAAGAATCGAAACACAGCTGTGATCGGGTACAAAATTACTGTGTTCTTAAGATCCTTCCTCTGTTCATGGCTCAGTACTTTCAGTTGCACATTTATACTGCGTTGAGGAACTCTTTACAACGGAAAGTTGATAGTAATGGTAAATATTCCTATTTACCTGGGGCGGGGATAGAGAAGGTGCTTGACTTAAACCAAAAATTTCCAAAATTTGACAGAAGGGTAATTTCTAGTGACAAATAAACATATTGGTATATAATGATCATTACATTATGATATATCGGTTACTTTCCTAATGTCAACAACGAATTATTTCTATTTACTAACACTTTTACACTCGTGAGACGGATGTAATCTATGATCGGACAATTTTTAGCTATCACTACCTCATGGAGAAGGAATAGAGCAAGGAATTGGGTGTTACTTTCTTACATCTTTGATAACAATCGCGATTTCGGAAGTACGCCGATCAACTATTAGACCCATCTCACGTAATAATTTATTTAACAATCATTTAGTACATAAAAAAAAAAGTGGCTGTCAATAATTTGTAAATGCTGTCATGAACTTTCATATGATTGGCAAGTCCGGTTTTGAGCAGATAGACCCAACTGCTGAGGTTACAAATATTTTCAGACAGAAGGTTGAGTCTCGTTTACGAAGTGCTCCTTTCAAGATGGAGTGTTCAATTCTTTATGTTTCAAATGCTTTACAACCCCTCGTAAATCACTTTTTCCCGTCATCTGTTCCCAGTCTTAAATATGCACACTAAGGGCCTTAAGATTGTTTTTAACAAGGCTGTAATACACGTACATAAAAACTTGTGCAATGAAAACACTTTAGATATCTTCCATAGAAAACTTCGTCGCCAAATAGAGCGAGCGTAGAAAAAATTTTGGACTGATTTCAAGCATTACTTTTCCATATGTAATAATAAGAATTATTATACTTGTGTTTTTGATATTAAGATTGAAAAAAATCGACCTTTTTTAAAAAAATTTCGGACCTGCTTTTGCAAAATTAATTCCCGTGCCACTGTCCCTGAAACAATTCCTAGCTTAACCCTTTTCATCTTGAGTTTACAATTAAAATGAATCTTTTCCGACAGTAGCGAGGGAGGGGAGAAGCCATTAAAAAAAATCTTAAATCCATGTTTTTTTTTTAAACGTCCCCCCACTCTCATAGTGCCTTTGGAACAACAACCACCGCTAAAATAATATTTCTTTTTCGTTAATTTTCATTTTATAGTATTCCACATTTTGAAAAAAAAAAAAAAAATTAATTAAAAAAAAATTACTCGCCCCCTCCTTCTTCACCTCTTCATTGTTTCTTCCACAATTCAACACGAAGATTTACCATGACTTGAATGTGTGAAAAACAAAATTAGAATTTTGTCAGAAATTATCGAGAAAACAATAATTTCAGTCGTTTAAAACGTAGAAAAGAATACATATATTAGTTGGAAAGTATAATGAAACAAAAAAATATCTTTGTTTTCCCCCGCTCTGTATGAAAATAAGAGTTTATTTCTATTTGGGTTTGTCTTGGGTGGGAGATGGGAAAAAAATGGTAAAATTGAATCTGACGGGAATTATGTCCAAGTAAGTCAGGTAAGTGATAGTATATTGTTGTTTTTCTCTGAAGCTTTTATGTCATATATATATATGAAAAAACTATTGAATAGCAAAAGTATGAAAAAAAGACGAAAAACAATGAAAAAACAATATATATATATATAAATATATAGGCCTTCTTTGAGTGTGCTTCTTTCAGATGACATATATATATATTGGGAAAGATATGATGGAGGGATGTGGAGCAAGAATTTTTTTTTTAATACAGATTTCAAAGTGCTTCAGAATGCGGATTGTATATAATATGTAATATTTCTGTGGACATATTTCCTTGGTGTCCATACATCATATATGGTACACAGGACATATTTCCCTGATGTACCTGTATCATATATGGTACACAGGACATATTTCCCCGATGTACCTCTATCATTTATGATACACATTCCCATGTTGGTGGAGCTGGACGACAGTCATCCCCACTAAGAAAAAAACCCGAGCTTTCAGAATTTTTTTTTTCTCAGCGGATTTTTAGGTTTTCGATGACGGAGATTCCGAATATGCAAAAAAAAAAATCACGTTTTCAAGATTTCGCAAAACAAAAGGAATCTTGTGTCGAAGGCAATCATTTGACCATGATTCCAACGGTCAAATTGTTCCTTTTTGATAACAACCCTAAAAGAGAATCATTTGACCAGCGACAAGGAATCAGTTAACCAGATCAAAGGATCGTGTTCGTGAAACTGAAAATGTGTTTGCCACTTGAAGAAGTATTGAAGCAGCTTGCTCCAGAAAGAATAATCGAATTTTTGAAAGCCAACGGCATTATTGCCACCTGTAAAACGTGTGTTTGCACACACGATATGACTTTCAAGAAGTCGGCCAGATCGCTGGATGGATTTGTGTGGCGGTGTGGAAATTGTAGGAAAAAACATTTCCATAAGGATGGAGACCTTTATGGAAAAGTCAAAGTTGTCATTGCAGAAAATATTTCATATCGTCTTTCATTTCGTGTTCGAGGCACCTATATCTACTGCGGCGACTGCGCGTTCGGGTCCGCGCTGCTTTAGTAGTACCCCGGAGTAGATAATAAAACTGCGATCCAGTGGTATGAGTTTTGTCGAGAAGTGTGTTCGGGGAAGATGCTTCGAGACAAAGTTCCGCTCGGGGGTCCAGGTCATGAGGTGGAAAAAGATGAGAGCTTGCTCTTTAAAAGGAAGAGCCACGTACGGAGAATAGGCCATCAAACGTGGGTTGTCGGGTGCTATGACACCACTGAAAAAAAGGGTTCCTTCAACGTGTACCTGATAGAAGCGCAGAAACACTTGAAGCCCGTTATAATGAAAATGTGTTACCGGGTACTATAGTACATACTGACAGATGGGCCAGCTATAGGAATTTACAACAGCTGGGTTACATTCACAGAACGGTTAATGTGAAAAAAAAAATGAAGAAATGGGGTGGGGGTGGGGGTTGAAGAAATCGAAATTTTGAATTAGAGATTTTTGAAAATTTTTTTTCAGATTCGGTATCTCCATAGACTAAAACGTGGGATTCCGTAAAAAAAAAATTAAGAGGGGAAAGGTTCCGTTCACATATTCTCCATCTGGACCGAAAAAAAAAAATGTTATTCAGGGCGTATGAAACAAGGGTTAACTAAAAGAAAAATAAACACATATTTAGGATAAACTAATGAAAATGATTTGGACAGGCAAATTAGTCTTTTAGAATGTGAAATACAAAAAGTAGCGGAAAATAATAGGCAAAGGGTTTAATGCGAATTACAAGTGTTTCGATAAAATAGTGAAAAATCGCAAAAACAAAAACAAAAAAAGCATTTTAGTGGTGGTTGCTCTTCTAGAGGTACGATGGTAGGAGGAACATTTAATATAAAAGAACAAAAAACAGGATGAATTTTTTTTTTAATGGCTCTCCTCCCTTCCTATTGTTTTGAAATGTGGAAAAATCCTGACAAAAACGGGAAGTTTGTCTTTATAAGTCTAAGTCATTGAAAGTATCATTTCAGCTATCTTTGTAGTAGTAGGAAGTAGCACTAGAACTAAAGTATATGAATCCAGGTTCAAACTAATCCTGTGGTGCTTTAAAAAATTTTTTTTATGGAAACCGATTACAGATTGCCAGGTGGTAAACTGGAAACGTGTGTGGAAGTGGGGTAGCTTGAGGTGTTTATACCGGCAATGGGACTATATGTTCTTGATAGGTGGACTTATCCCATCACGATTTAACACCACTTGGATTTTAGATACGTTCACTCTGTTGTAAGCACTTGGACCATATTCTGTGTCTCGGGGTAATTTGCCTCTTCTTCCTACTCCTCTCAGAGACCCTTTATAATGTTCATTGGAGCTGATTTCTTCGGAGACCGAACCCTAACCTCTGACTATATCCCTATCCTTCCCATATTTCTTTCAAATCTTCCCGACCCCTGCTTCTTCTGTTAGCAGCATCCAGTCATTATTCTACTTCATTATTACTTTCGATCAGTTCAATTCTTCCAATACAGTGATGTTCTGACTTCAAAATTTGAAATCTAAACTATTGATGATGTCATAAACGATTTCTCCATAAAACGTGACAATTTAGTTGTTGCCATGGTAATTCGATAGCTGTAGTCAATATATATATACATGAACAGGTGTGTTGGAGGAGAAAACAGAAATATTAGAATGTTAGACTGAATGTTTAAATTTACCTGGTTCAAATTCTTCTGTTCATGATGATCTCATGTATTTTACCCTCATGAAAAGAAAAAAAAATGTACCAGTAATATCCAAGAATTGATTTAATTGATTGTACTCTACTCTTTAAAAAAAAAAAAATCATTTGCTCAGGTTAAAGCATCAACCCTGGACATTATGGTTTTGAGTCCTAGGACTAAGACTCATAGGGCTTGACTACCCAGTTTCCTGACTGAGATGACAATATTCTCTTACAAAGGAACACCAGTCCACTGCAGGGGGAACTCATATTTACAGCCGAGTGGACTGGAACAATGTGAAAAGTAATATTTTGCTCAAAAATACAATGCATTGCCTGGTCTGGGAATTGAAACCACAATCTTGCAGTTATGAGTGGAATACTCTAACCACTAGACCACTTGCCTTTACTGAAAGAATATATTAGTAAACCTTGGTAGGATTTAAACTCAGAACACAAAAATCTGGAACGATTACTGGAAAGTAACCTATCCAATCTTCTAACAACTCAGCCAAATTGATTGATTGCCTTATCATTATCATTTAGTGTCCTCTTTCGTATGCTTGCATGGATCAGATGGAATTTGTTGCGGCAGATTTTCTATATCAGGATGCTCTCCCTCTCACCAAGCCTAACTTGTTTCTAAGCAAGATAATTTTTTCCTATGGTCAGAAATGTTTTTCAAGGAAGAATGGAAATGAACAACATTGCTTTTATGACTGTGATATTTGTTTACAACCATCAGGACAAGGGTGTATACACACACACACACTTACACATATTTATAATAGTTTTCTTTTAGTTTTCATCTTACAAGGCTTTGGACAGCCTGGTGCTATAGAAGAAGAACTTGTCTTAAGTGCCACATAGTGGGAGCGAACTTGATACTACATGGTAGGAAAGTAAGCTTCTCAACTACCCAGCCATGCCTACCCCTTATAACAATATATATTCTTTTTAGAGAGAAGTAGGTTCAAATGGTTGTGTCAGTTTATCCAGAGTCTATGAAAACTTCACAGAGCCTCAAGTAATCTTGTGAAAGTTTGAATTTGGAGATGTTACAATTAATGTTAAATTTCAATATGTTTGGGCGTTTATTAATAGCATTTATTTATGGAACCAAACAAAGTAATATCAGGTTTTGGGTGTGGAACTGTGTTTTGGAAAGAACACCAATATTTATTGCTGCTATTATATAGATTTAGGAAACTGGCTATGCTGGATAAAATGCTTAGTGGAATTTCATTGATCTTAGTTCAAATTCTACTGAGGCCGACTTTGCCTTTCATCTTTTTGGGGCTCATGAAGTAAGTACTTCTTGAACACTGGGGTTGATGTAATTGAGTGTCCCACTCCTGCCAAAATTTCATACCCTGTACATCATCATCATCGTTTAACATCCGTTTTCCATGCTGGCATGGGTTGGATGGTTTGATTGGGGTCTGGAGAACCAGCGGCTGCACCAGGCTCCTATTTGATCTGGCAATGTTTCTACAGCTGGATGCCCTTTCTTACTCCAGGAGTGTAGTAGGTGCTTTTTACATGCCACCGGTACAGGAGCTAGTCAGGGGGTACTGGCATTGGCTATGTTCGGATGGTGCTTTTTATGTGCCACTGGCACGGGGGCCAGTCAGTGGGTACTGGCATCGGCCACATTCAGATGGTGCTCTTTATGTGCTATAGTAGAAAAGATTATTTAGATTTAGGCTAGCCCATGTTGAACAGAATAAAGATCAAAGGAATACTAATCACAACCACACCATATATATTTGTGTGTGTGTGTGTGTATCTGTATGTCTGTCTGCCTATATATACACACATGATCATGATGATGGTTGTCCACTCATAACTGAGGAAGATCGTTATTGACCATTAAGAATAGCTCTTAATAGACACACACAGCTGCACATATTGTTGACCAAACTTCTCCTCTTCACTACAACAGCAGTGTGTTTTCAAACAGTTTGCTTAGATTCTGTATGAAATATGTGTTTTTTGAAAATATAAAATATTTTTGACATTCATGCATGTCTGATGCAGCTCTCTGGTTTGCCAGCTCCTGTCAAACCATCCAACCCATGCCAGAAAGGAAAATGGACATTAAATGATGATGCTTGTATGTCAATGGCTATATTGTATAATCTATTCTTCCTCTTATCAAGACAATAAAGTATAATTTGAATGAAATTTATAACTGTTTCCAGCAAAATGTGCATCCATCTGAAGGCCTGTCCATTGGTTTGCTTTCTCTGTTGGCCCTGGCTTCTCTATTAACCCATCTAATATTTCTTTTACCAGGGTCTTTGAATGGGTTCACTGTGCAAGACTAAACATTTTAGTTTCTTACTTCTGGATTCTAATTTCAAATCTTCCCAGTGTCAGTCATCGTTGATTCATTGGTGCAGTATTGCCGAATGGCTGAGAAGTTTGCAAGGTCCTGGGTTCAGTCCCACTGCCTGGTATCTTTGGCAAGTGCCATTTTTTGTAAGTGAAGTTGGATTAATGGAATATATATATATAAATATAGAAGCCTGTTGGATAGATTTCACACATACTGTGCAACACTGATTCTGCCAGAAAATTAAGTTAAGGGCACACGTGTGTCTGAGGAATAACCAGCCACTTATATGTTAATTCAGTTTGTCAAACAACTGAATTGTCATTGTTGAACAGTGAAGATCTACTACTATCAGAACCACTATCATCAGTGCCACCACCACCACCATCACCAACCCTAGAAACCATCATGATGATTCATTGCTGCCGCCGTCACCCACCACCATCATCACTGCCACCTCCACATTCATCACTGCCACCATTACCACCACCATCACACTGGCAATCATCATCACTCCAGTTGATTCAATTTCATCTTTCCCTCTCCCGCCAGTCACCTTTATGGCATCTCACCTCCCTGACCCTGCACAAAACATTTCACCCTGCAAACAATCCTCTGGAATTCTAGATCTGGTGAGGTGACCCTGTACCCACGCACTTCCTGCAAACAATATCCCACAGATGTTTAAAGACAAACCTCAACTGCATCACCCTTATTACTCTTGGAGGGGCCTACAAAGGTCAGGAATATTATCCTTACCATTATTCTTCTCCTGACTAACGTAGAAAATTACACTCTACAGCTGTCTTTTAGAAATAATCTCTGCCTTGTGCTTAGTTTGAAAGAAATCGATACTTGGGTTTATCCACATATTTGCAATATTTACCAGTTCATGTTGAAGGGTTACATGCGATCTTATTACTATTGATATGGGTTTGGGTTTACTCTCGAGAGTGATTTAAAACGTACAACATAATAATAATAATAATAATAATAATAATAATAGTAGTTGTAATGATGATGATGATTTTTATTTGCCACCAAGGCAATGGATGAGGGGGACAATACAAAGACAGACATAAAGTGTGGGGATTAATATAGAATCGAATGACTTTCAAAGAAAGAAATAAAATGTGAGAATGGGTGTGTGGTTAAGAGGTTTGCATTGCAGCCAAGTGATTTTAGGTTCTGTCCTACTGCTTGGCACTTTGAGCAAATGTTTTCTTATACAGTCCTTGGTCAACTAATATTTTGTGAATGAATTTGGTAGACCAAACTGAGTGGAACCCTGTCATATGTGTGTGCGTATGAGTATATATATATATATAAAGTGTATGATTAATTTATAGAATGAAGTTCTACAAATCCAATCATATTTGTCAAAAATGGAGGAGATAAGATGTTAAAAAGTTTATTCATGCATACAATCATTTCATACCATCATCATCATCATCAACATTGTTTAACTCCCATTTTCCCTGCTGGCATGGATTGGACAGTTTGACTGAGAACTGGAGAGCCAGCGACTGCACCAGGCTCCAATCTGATCTGACAATGTTTCTACAGCTGGATGTCCTTCCTAATGCTAACCATTCCGAAAGTGTAGTAGGTGCTTTTTACGTGCCACCAGCACAGGAGGCAGTCAGGTGGGCCTGGCATCAATCACATTCAGATAGTGCTTTTTACGTGCCACTGGCATGGGAGCCAGTCAGGCATTTCCTCTGTGAGGTCCAACATTTGAAGGTCATGCTTCACCACCTCATCCCATGTCTTCCTGGGTCTACTTCTTCCACAACTTGTGGCTTAATAATTGTCATGACTCCCATCACTATCACACTTAGATATCCAATTGATACCGGAAACGAAATAGAAAAAGGAAAGTATATAGTGACTTTTAGGACACCCCGTATGTATATATGTGTATATATGTGTGTGTGTGTGTGTATATATATATATATATATATATATATATATATATATATAGATAGATGTATGTATAACTTTTTAACTAGTTTAGGACAAGAGCTGCGACCATGCTGAGACATTTGATGCTGCTGCCCTCATTTGTAGTTCCTGCCGAGAGATAGGCTCATCCAGAATTCTTGACAGGAGGAGATCCAGTTTTGTTTTGAAGACCTCAACATCCCCACCATGCAGGTATCTCAGGCTTTTTGGAAGGATATTGGAGAACTGTGAGCCCTTGAAACTCAAGCTGCTGCAGTATCTTGATGGCAATGCTGGGATCTTTGGCATTATGCAGTGGCACTTGATTCTGCTGTTTCTGTAACTTTAAATGCCAAAGTTTGGTACAGGTCCTTCCAGGATTTTCCAGATATATATCATTGCATATCTTTCCCGCCTTTGTTCTAGCTTGCAGAGTCTTAACTTTTTCAGCTTTTCTCAGTAGTATTGAGACCATCTCAATTGTATTGAGATGGTCTTCTTTGTGTAGCTTTGCTGGATTGCTTTGAGTTCTGCTGTAAATTTTATACTGTGTGGTGATCATAATTGGGGAGCAGCAGTGGACATATGTCCTCCAGAGGGCCATCATGGTTTCCTGTTCTGAAAGTTTGGAGGATTCACCTGTCCAGCTGTCTGCATTTTCTTTGCCAACTTAGTAATATACACCTGGAAAGATGTATCATTACTCATGTCAATACCCAGGTTATGCACTGATTTTGATTCAGAGATTGCAATCTTTCTTGGGCCAGTGTATCATGTACGCATTTCATTCAGCTTTGTGTGCTGGTAGCACAGGGCTTGGAATTTTCCAGCATTAAATTGCATGCTATTGTCCTCAGCACACCTGTATATTGCTTCCAACTACAATTGCAGGTGCACAATATTACCAGGGTTTTGTATCCTCTGAGAGACTTTTGTATCATCTGCATAGCTAGTAAGGGTGGCTACCTGAGCAATTGCTGATAATGTTCATCTGGTACATATTTATCGACCTTGGTGGAATTTGAACTCAGAACATAAAGATCAACGAAATGCTACTAAGCATTTTGTCTGGCATGCTAATGGTTCTGCTAGCTTACTGCCTTAAACAACAACAGTACTAATAGACAAAAAGAAAAAACCAAAAACACAACAAATGGAAGAAGTAAAAATGGGGAAAAAAAATTGTAAATAAAATGGAAAACAGAAAAAAATAAAGAAATGTAGATATTTTAATAAAGCTCAAATTTGTTGAGGGCCGACGTACATATAAGATGAAACAGAATCGTTAAGTCTTCATGGAATAAATCACAAGACAATTGGCTCCAAAAAATGGAATGAGGAGTTGCTTGTTTGCCTCCTTTACTGGTGAGGTTGAAGGATAAAGCCAGAAAACTTAAACGTCTTTTCTTTCTCCCATTTGGAAGTGTAAAATATCAAATTCTATTATGTTAAACATTCCACCAGGAATTACGGTAGTTTCAAATTTCAGGAACAGCAATTCTCTTTTTGTTGTTTTGATTTCAATGTTGATAGGTTCAGTACCTCTCTCTCTCTCCCTCCCCTCCTCCCCTCTCTTTTGTTTTACAAGCATATGCCATGAAATAGTGAATAAGCTGCTTATTTCTTCTTCTTTCCTCCTCATTCATTCCTTTTTGCTAATTTTTCTTTTTTTTGGATTTTCACCAAAATCTTTCGTCATTTACATACATATGTGTATATATGTATGTGTGTGTGTACATGTATATATACCTATGTATAATGTACACACACACATATATACATTTACATACACACATACACATATATAATTGTGGCAAACCTTCCAACTGTTATCAATTGCACAATAAGTATTCACACATCACGTGATCACAAAAATAACTTCTCTCCCCCCTGTCAAGGTCACCACCATAATGGAGATTTTCTGGATTGCAATTGCTTTTAGGGGTGGGGGAAGTGACGCACCCCTCCCCCAGGGGCTATTGTTTAGTCGGAAATGTAGAATTTCCTTGAAGAAAAATGTACGAGTTTGTGTATGTGTTGATTGGTATATATGTATGTGTGTTTGTATATATGTATGAATGTATGCATATGTGTGTGTATGTGTATATGTATCTGTATGCATGCGTGTATGTTTATGTGTGTATCTATGTGCATATGTATATATATGTGTATATGTATATATGTGTATGTATGCACGTGTGTGTGCGTACATGTTTGTGAATAGGTGTAAATATATATATATATATATATATACACACACACACTCAATTCTGTTCTTCTAAGGTGTCATATATATATATATATATGTATATCTGTGTGTGTGTGTGTGTGTGTATATATATGTATATATATATATATATATATATATATATATATATATCTAATCTTTTTTCAACTATATATATATATATATATATATAGATCTCTAATCTTTTTTCAACTATATATATATATATATATATATATATATATATTTCTAACCGGCTTTCATTGCATAGCAAATTTTCAAGAAGAGGGAGAATGAAAATGTTTTTTACAAAGAAGTACAAAATGAACAAAATAATATATAAAAAAAATAATATATAAAAAAATAAATATACAATACCTTATATTGTCTTTGAGCTTTTAAAGTTCAATGGTAATTCATGTATATAATGGTTGGAAAAATAAGGAGGCATGAGAATTGAGAGTTGTGTTAGGTTTAAAAAAAGAGAAAAGGGGCTAAAAGTTTGTGTTAAGCAGGAAGTGTGGTGTCAAAACAGGAAGTCTGTGTAAGGGGAGACAAATCTTTTTAGTTGGAGTTATGAACTCTTTTTGAAAAAGAGTTCATAACTCCAACTTGTCTCCCCTTACACACACTTCCTGTTTTGACACCACACTTCCTGCTTAACACAAACTTTTAGCCCCTTTTCTCTTTTTTTAAACCTAACACAACTCTCAATTCTCATGCATCCTTATTTTTCCAACCATTATATACATGAATTACCATTGAACTTCAAAAGCTCAAAGACAATATAAGGTATTGGTATATTTATTTTTTTATATATTATTTTTTTTATATATTATTTTCTTCATTTTGTACTTCTTTGTAAAAAACATTTTCATTCTCCCTCTTCTTGAAAATTTGCTATGCAATGAAAGCTGGTTAGAAATCTTTATTAAAATATGCTTCCAGTTTAGCATTCTGCCTTATTATTATTTTTCATTTTCCTATTATTTCTCCACGTGCGGTTAACACAACCCCCTATTTACTGACACACACACACACACACATATATATATAATACACATACACACACGCACACATATATATACACGTGTGTATATGTGCATGTGCATTTATGTGTCTACATGCGTTGTGTCAGTTGAACTGTATGAAGTGATGGGAGAGGGAACCAATGGTAGTCGACAGCAACCAACTCAAAAGGGGGCTCAGTGAACTTCTAATGTCCTACACTCAATTTACAATCACACACACACACACGGTCTCAGGTTGTTTTGTCTATGGCCTAAGGAAGTGTATGGTACTAACTAGCCCCCTTAGTCACTTGTGATTATAAGCTCAGGAGAGTGATGAAAGCCACAACAAAGCAGAATGGAATCATATATATGTATTTATGTGTGTGTGCGTCTTTGCAGTTGTCCCCCAGCCTTGATGATTGCTGTTAGTTTGTGTAAGTTCCAGTAACTTAGTGGTTTGAAAATTAAAGACTCGGTCTCTTTTGCCAAACTGCTAAGTTACAGGATGTAAACACACCAACATCAGTCATCAGTCAATAGAGAAAGGACAAACAAAGGCACACACACATATATACACATACACACACGCATATATATATATGATGGGCTTTTTTCAGTTTCCGTCTACCAAATCCACTCACAAGGTTTTGGTTGGCCTGAGGCTATAGCAGAAAACACTTGTCCAAGGGGCCACACAGTGGGACTGAACCTGGAACCATGTGGTTGAGAAGCAAGCTTACCACACAGCCACATCATCATCATCATTGTTTAACGTTCATGGGTTGGATGGTTCACAGGAGCTGGCCAGGCAGAAAAACTACCCTATGCTGCTCTGTCTGTTTTGTTTGGGTTTTGACAGCTGGATGTCCTTCCTAACACCAACTGCTCTGCAGAGCGGACTCAGAGCTTTTTACATGGAACTAGCACAGGCAAGGTTAGATTTGGCATGATTTTTACAGCTGGATGCCTTTCCAAATGCCAACCACTTTACAATGTGAACTGGATGCTTTTTACATGGCACCAACTAACTTGCAAGACAAGAAATTATGAGAGGGGCAGGGGCATTTGAGGAGGGGAACACGTGTCAGAGTATATGTGTCTATATATACTAGCAAATCTACCCATCTATGATGGAGGCATTAAATGAGGGAGGGAAGTCATAACAGCAGTATGTATTGAGAAATGTGTAAGTGGACTTGATAGATTACTGGGAAATCACATTATTGTTGGTGATACAACATTTTATTGCAGCTATATGATGTGTTTGCGGCTAAGTGACACGTGATGATGATTCATTCCCGAACTGAAATAGGCTCCCAGCTTCTGTATCATGAATAGTTATGTGGACTACTCCTAACAAAAGCCAAACCTTCCTTCGACCACTACAAAAAAAGTATTAAGAAAACATTGATAATATCAATATGATTACAAAACTTCTTTGTATTTTCAGTTTGATTGACACTAATTTTCAAATTACTGGAATCTGTTACTCTGTTCATAGCGACATATAACTGGCCATGTGTAAACATCGGAGTGAGTAAAAATACACCTACATGATCTAAAGTCTGGCCCTGTACCTTGTTTGCTGTGAATGCACGAGCAGAATCTTGAGGAATTTGCCCATCTATGATGGGAAATAAAGGGATAGCATTGCAAATCTAAACCCTCTAAGGCCACAAACTATACGGGGTGGAAATCCAGAATTAATCCTCTTCACTGGAATTTTAACCAAAAAAATCAAAGGTGATTTATTAATACAAAACTCAATAATGTCCACTAAATAATCATACTTTTTCACATTTTTTCACGAAAAACCTTCCTGATTACCTCCTTTGTCATCTCAAAAAACATCGTGACCATTGGTCCAGCCATTTGACTGTGAAGTGGGAACAGACATAATGCCCATTATAGTAAGATGTGTATATAAATGTGTGTATGAGTTTATTGCTCCACTGCTTAACAACTGGTGTTGGTGTGTTCAAGTCTCTGTAACTTAACAGTTCAACAAAAGATTGATAGAATAAACACCAGCCTTTAAAAATAGATACTGGGGCTTATTTGTTCAATTAAACCCTTTCAAGGTGGTGCCCCATCATGGCCACAATCCTATGACTGAAACAAGTAAAAGATAAATATATTATCATATCCTATTAAATGCTGTCAAAATATATCATACTTAATAATATATGTGATTATAGTATATGATTGTAAACTATAACCTTACACATGACACTGCAGATACAAACAAAAGAAATGAGTAAAGACAAGAAAAGAAACAGTAACATGTGCACTCATGTAAAACTAAATAATATGGTGCACAAATTCGCATGCAGCATACAGCATTAGCAAAAACAATTTAATGGTAACTCTTGTATGTGTTCCAGCAAATAGTTTCTGATGTGTCTGCAGTTTGCAGAAAAATACACACACACACTCATGGGATACAATAAAAAATTTGATAGGAAATTTATTAGTCCCTTTTAGTGTAAACTTATGTTTAGTGAACCCAAACACGTAGATAGACATAAATTTAGATTATCACATTCTTTCTTGACAAGTAACCGGAAGTGAAGTTCAACTTTATGCTGGCTTCCGGCGACCGCCAGCGTGCGTCTCAGAAGATCAAATTGTCTATAAAAAAAGAAATCATCTCAATATATTGAAAGATATTTATAGCATTTAGTTATTGTATTTTTCTTTTATGGTTAACTCCTGGATAAGATTTTCATGACAGAATTCATCCGTCACTAAGAATTGCCAGAGGTTTTGTCAAATATTAAATTGTTTATAAAAACAATAAAACAGGATGTTATTTTGTATCAAAACACATGCAAAAACACACATACATACATGCATGCATACACACACACATGCATACATACACTACATACATATATGCATATATATATATATATATATATACACTCATACATGCATACACATATATACATACACATGTATACATACACACATGCACATTTTCGTACATATGTACATATATGCATGCATATACACATACATGCATATATATATATATATATATATATATATATATATATATATATATATATACATACATACATACACACACACATACATGCACACATTCACTCCCCGACACACACACACAGACATACATACAAGCATCTACGTTCATGCATTCATAGAATGTACATACAATAGTGAAAGTCAGTTATCTTGCAGACATCAACATAAAGGTGAAGATCAGTGAAAAAGAAAACCCCTCTGCTGAACTGTTGAGAAATTTGCAAAGACAACCCTCCTACACATGGGACTGTTTGGGTAGTCGTTGCTGGTCAGAGTTTTACCAAGTCGGAATGCAAATCTTACTTCAACCTCTTTTAGTCAACTTTTACAACGTGTCGAGGAAACGTTGGCTCTATTTTTTGACATGCCAATCTCCACAAAGCACTGGGGCAATGTGAAATGAACACAACACTCTGCCCAATCTCGGAATCGAATCCATGATCTCGCGATTGTAAGTGCAACGTCCTTACCACTAGGCTACACACCTTCACATTTATATATATATATATATACACACACACACATATGTATATATATACATATACATATACGTGTGTGTGTGTGTTTTACCGATTATATATATGTATATATAGATGTATGTATACATGCACACGTGTCTATTCTTTTACTTGTTTCAGTCATTTGACTGTGGCCATGCTGAAGCACCACCTTTAGTCAAATGAATCAACCCCAGGACTTATTCTTTGTAAGCCTAGTACTTATTCTATCAGTCTCTTTTGCTAGACCGCTAAGTAGCAGGGATGTAAACACGCCAACATCAGTTGTCAAGCGATGGTAGAGGGACAAACACAGACACACAAACACACACACATATATACAACAGGCTTCTTACAGTTTCCATCTACCAAATCCACTCACAAGGCTTTGGTTGCCCTGAGGCTATAGTAGAAGTCATTTGCCCAAGGTGCCACACAGTGGGACTGAACCCGGAACCATGTAGTTGGGAAGCAAGCTTCTTACAGCCACGCCTGTGTACATATATGTATATGTGTACTGGGGGTGTGTATGTATATACATGTATATAGAGAGGGTACATTTACACACACACGCGAATATTTGAAAGAAGAAAAAATAACTACACCAAACCATCTCAATAAAACACACCAAAAAAGTGGATAATTTCAGAATACCAGCTGAGAAGGTCTATGTTCTTTACATTGGGTCTTTAAATACTTTGGCTCCATAATGTTCACATTAGGAGGTTCGACCCAAATTTCCAGTCTTTAACCAGTGAGAAAATGAAATCAAACAGGAGGTATTTCAAGGAAAAAAAAAAAAATATTTGAACAGGACCTGGATGCATGTTTGTGTGTGTATATGTGCATGTGTTTGTGTGTGCATATATACATTTAGATATGTTTGTGTGCATATATGTACTTATGTGTGTTTGTGTGTGTATATATATATATATATATATATATATATATATATATATATATATATGTACTTATGTGTGTTTGTGTGTATATATGTATTTATGTATTTGAGTGTTTGTGTATGTGTGTGTGTGTGTATATATATATACATATATGTGTTTGTGTGTGCATGTGTATTTATGTGTTTGTCTCTATGCATGTATGTATGACATGTATCTGTGTGTGGGGGTTTGTGCTTGGAGCAAACTACGAATTGCTCCAAATAACCTTAATGTCTTCACCTTCCAGTAATTTCACTCTGAGATCCGGGTACAAATAATAATAATAATAATGAACACAACAAATTCTCAGGTCGTCAGAGTACTTATTACGCTTCGAATACTGTTATAATCTAAGTTGGAATGGGTGAGGAAGCAAGCAGCTAGTCTGATAGAGTACATCCCTTTTTTTTCTCATTCTAAACTCAAACACACGTGGTATGATTTAAACAGAGCATGGCATGCTAACGAATCACACGTCAATTTTACTATGCTCATTTAGTTGACTGCACAATGTGGCTGTACTTGATTATATTTACAGTCTGGCAAAAATTGTCTTGCTGTGGTTATTATTGTGTTCCTGTCATAAATGCAATGCTGGGATTTGAACCACTGATTGTTCAGTAAGTAGGATGGCAAACTACTGCTTCAACTTAATTTGTGATTGATTGGCTTTACTGTAGTGTTCAGAAACTGGTAAACAGCAGATGCTATGGAGCAGAGATACAAGAAGAGTGAAATGGTGGTGGTGGTGGTGGTGCTGGTGTTGGAGCAATTTACCCCAAGTACAGATGTGAAGTGGCATAGAAAATTTCTCTGGCCAATCACACTAATTAAAGTGGTGGCGATGTTTGTGTGTGTGTGTGTGTGTGCATGTGCATGTGTGTATGTGTGTGTGTGTTATAGAATTGTGTTTGTGTGTGTGTATATATATATAGTCACACCAATATTTGCCACACTAGTAATAGGATACCTAGAAGAAAAATTCTACATCGTATCCAGAACTACTTTTGACCACCACTTTCAAACCTCCCTTATAGGAAACTGGAAAAGATTCTTAGATGATTGCTTTATATTTTGGAACTGGAATAAGGAGGACCTTACAAAATTTCTTAAATTGATAAATAGCATTCATGATTCAATCCAATTCACTATGCAAATAAATAAAAAGGAACTCCCATTTTTGGACATCGTGATAATTAAAGAAAATGAGACAGTTACAACTGACCTTTACTACAAGAACACAGACACACACCAATATTTAGATTTTAGATCTTGCCACCTTTCCCATACAAAAAGGAACACCATTTAATATGGCATGGCGCATATGCCCAATAGTCACAGATACTGTTAGACAAGAGAAATGACTGGCAAAACTTAGTATATTCCTTCTGAAACAAAAATATCCCAACAAGTTAATTCAACATGCCATAACAAAAGCAAATGAAATCCCGATCTCTACCTTATGGAGAAACACTCAGGCTAGGTGTGAAAATATAAATACAAATATTCCATTTGTAGTCATCCACAATCCTAGAAACCACAACATCCTGCACACAGCCAAGCGATACCTCCCAATTCTACATCAATCACCAAATCTCCAATGAATAATTAAAAAATCACAAATTATCAACAGTTGGAGACAACCACCTGACCTGAAGAGACTCGTAACAAAGGTGAGATTCACACTTGAAAAAGAAACAATGCAAGTAACCAACTATGGAGACCCCAGTTGTGGGACATGCGAATTAATTGACAAGGGATAACCAAAAGACTCAAGAATGGGAAGAAATTAAAAGTGAATGCAAACATGAATTGCAAAACAAGTTTGATTTGGCATGATTCCTATGGCTGGGTGCCCTTCCTAATGCCAACCACTCCGAGAGTGTAATGGGTGCTTTTACGTGTCACCAGCACAGGTACCAGTTGCGTAACACCAGTATCTGTCACAACTATGATTTCACTTGGTTTGATGGGTCTTCTTCTCAAGTACAGCATATTGCCAAAATTCTTGGTCATTTGTCATTGCCTTTGTGAGGCCCAACGCTTCAAAGGTGCTTTTTACATGCCACCTGCATGAATGTTAGTTACATGACACCAACATTGGCCACATTGCCTCTGTAAGGTCCAACACTCGAAAGGTGCTTTTTACATGCCACCAGTGCCAGTTACAGGGTGCCAGTTACATATCATAAGCATTGGTCATGACTACGATTTCACTTGGCTTGAAAGGTCTTCTCAATCGTCTCTCTTGCACACCACATCTGATTCCTCTTACGCCTGACTTTTCACTCAAGATGCTAACACTCTGTCGTACATGCACACTGACACTGCACATCCAGCAAAGCATACTAGCTTCATTTCTTTCAAGCCTATGCATGCCTTCTTTGGTCACAGCCCATGTTACACTGCTGTGTGGCATGGCTGTTTGCACACAGGCATCATACTGTCTACCTTTGTTGCCAACAGAGGTAGGAGCTGCCTGAACTTTGCCCAGCCTTTTATCTATAGCTTTATCTAAGACAGCAAGCTGGCAGAATCATTAGCATGCTGGACAAAATGCTTAGTGGAATTTCATTCGTCTCTACATTCTGAGTTCAAATTCTATCAAAGTCTATTTTGCCTTTTATCCTTTCAGGCTTGATGAAGTAAATACTGGTTGAGTGCAGGGATTGATGTAATCAATTAGGGCCCTCCCCTAAAAAAAATTTCAGGTTTTGTGCTTATAGTAGAAAGGACTATTTATAGCTTTATCTACTTTGAGTGCCACCATTAAAATATCATTTACTTCATATCTCAAAGTTTCTAAATTCTTATAATGTAAAAGTAATTTAATGATTTTAGTGATTGCCACATTAATCAATACTTGGTTAAGAAACAAAAGACCAGTTGAGATGTCAAGAGGCTGTTTTAGCTTGTTCTTTCTTGAAATTGTTTGGCTACAACAAAGTTGATGAGAATAAAAAGACTACACAGAAATGGTGAAATGGTGGCAAAACAGCAAATTGACATTTAGTTTTGTTGTTGTTGTTTAGCCTCAAGTGTCTCTTGCTTGAGATATAGTTTATCTTTTACTTGTTTCAGTCATTGGATTGCAGCCATGCTGAGGCACTGCCTTGAGGGGTTTTAGTGAAACAAATTGACCCGAGTACTTACTTTTACGCCTGATACTTATTCTATTGGTTTCATTTGCAGAACCACTTAGTTACAGGGGTGTAAACAAACCAACACCAGTTGTTCAGTGGTAGATGGACAATCACAATCACAAAGACACACACATATTTTGAAATGTTTTAAGTAAGGAAAGTCTTATCTTCTCAGTTCCTTTACAGGGCTTAGAAAAGCTGAAATACTGCTTGTGAATCTGAGAGGAGAATATGTTGAATAAAATCATAATTAACTGATTCTCCTGTATTTTCCTTTACCTAAAGGCAGGAACTTTTCAGCACCCCTTTGTGTGTGTGTGTGTGTGTATATATATATATATATTCTTTTACTCTTATTCTGTTACATGTTTCAGCCTAAAGGCTGTGCCCATTATACATACATACATTTATACATAATGACAAGGAGAAGAGAGAAATAGAGAACCATGCACACACACACACACACACAAAGGAATCTAGACAGGTAGACAGATAGATAGCGAGAGAGAGAGACCTATAGACAAGTAGATAGATAGACATAGTTCAATAGATGGTGCAGAACTAATATGCAGACAAAGGGATAGGCTTTGAGATTTTTATACAAATAATCAGATGGTTAGATAATGTAAACACAGTGTATTTTCACTGCAATAAGCAATCATTTTCAATTTAGACAGACAGTTACGTTTGCACATGATTTCTCACAAATATTTATTAGATACACCGGAAGTTGCAGTGGGGGGACAGCCACAACCTCTTGGCTCCTGAACCTTATCTCACTGTTTTCTAAATAGCCCCTAGGAAATTGATGTCATGAAACCAAACAGTCAGGTCATAATGTACTGAAATCCATTTATCATGAGGGAGAGAAGAGCAATGGATGGAGTAGGGTCTGGAGGAAGAGGAAGGGAGATCAAATCTTGTTTACAGCTACATCTTTACCCCATTAACTGTTATGAAAATGGTATGAGAGGGAGTGGATATCTTCACATTGATGTAGAATAATTGATTTTGTTGTTTTCAAATCAGAGCAGAACTTTGACTCCGGTGTTCCAGTCACGATCACCCCTGTCTCTTTATATTTTATTGTATTTTTCAAGGAAGAATGTCTTGAATTTTGTTATCCAATGTGTTCTCACAGTATTCTTTTATTCTTTTAGTTGTTTCAATCATTGGACCACGGCCATGCTGGGGCACTGCCCTAAAGGGTTTTGTTGATCAACTCAATCTCCAGTCCTTAACTTTGCTTTTAAACCTGGTACTTATTGTATTGAATTTCTGCCATTTTGGGGTTTCCTGATATCCGAGCTAGGTAGGAATCAGCCCCTTTTACTATCATTCCTAGGGCACCTATTACAACAGGTATTATTTTAGTCTTGAGATTTCACATTTTGCCAATTTCTATTTCAAGATCTTTATATTTACTCAGTTTTTGGTAGGTCTTAGATACGTTTATGTCAATTGGGACAGTCATATCAATGAGGAGGCATGATTTTTGTCTGAAGTCTTTCAATATAATGTCTGGTCTTTTCGCATCTATCTTTCTGTCAGTTTGAATGGTGAAGTTCCAGAGGAGTGAGATGTGATAATTTTCAAGCACTGGAGGTGGTTTGTGTTCCCACCAGTTTTTATCATAGAGCAGGTCTAGGTTTTTGCAAATTACCCGGCGAATATACTGTGCTGCTCTATCATGCCTGTTGAGATACTCAAGGACTTTGTCAACATTGACATTATTAGTTCTCTTTGGGTATTTGCCATTGAGAGGTTTTTCTTCCCATTTATCAGTAAGAATATCTAAGGCAGCAGTTTTAGCATGGGTTTTCATATGCTTAGCTTTTTTTGTGCTTGTTTCCAGTATGTTTAATTCTGGGATTTGTTGTATTTGGAATTCATTTAGATATTCCTTTGCCTATTTTATTACTGATCTTTTCTGTTTTCATTATTATTATTATTATTTTTATTATTTAGAAGGTGATGAGCTGGCAGAATTGTTAGCATACTAGGCGAAATGCTTAGCAGTATTTCACCCATCTCTCCATTCTGGGTTCAATTTCTACCTTGGCCAACTTCCTTTCATCGTTTCAGGGTTGATAAATTAATTATCAGTGGAATACTGAGGTCGATGTAATCAACTAGTCCCCTTCCCCTAAATTTCATTATGTTCTGAGGTCGACTTTGCTTTTCATCCTTTTGGGGGTTGATGAAATAAGTACTAGTTGTGCACTGGGGTGGATGTAATTGACCTGCCCCCTCCCCTTAATTTCAGGCCTTGTGCCTTTAGTAGAAAGGATTATTATTTTTATTTTAGGTGGTGAGCTGGCAGAATCATTAGCATGCCAGGCGAAATGCTTAGTAGTATTTCGCCTGCCGCTACATTCTGAGTTCAAATTCCGCCGTGGTTGTCATCCTTTCGGAGTCAATAAATTAAGTACCAGTGAAACACTGGGGTCGATGTAATCAACTAGTACCCTCCCCCAAATTTCAGGCCTTGTACTTTTAGTAGAAAGGATTATTATTATTATTATTATTATTATTCAGTAGTTTTATTTTTATAACGTGCTTTCACTTCACTACCGAGCGCAGCTCTGTGCGCCTTGGGTATGTGCTGTGGTTTGCTGTGGTGCTCTTATGTTTACTGTATTGAAAGTGTTTTGCGTAGAATGTGTGCAGTACCCAGTAGTGCAATTTTCTGTATGTTATATATATTTGTAAGTCCTGGTGTTTTTGTTATGTATTTGTCTGAATATTTTTTTATTATACCTAAGGCACCTACTATGATAGGAATTGTTTCTGTTTTTAGATTCCACATTCGAGTTATCTCTATTTCCAGGTCTTTGTATTTTGAAAGTTTTTCCATTTCTTTTAGAGAAACGTTGTCATCTGCTGGTATTGAAACATCAATTAGAAGGCATTTTTTTCCTTCATGATCTTTGACAACTATATCTGGTCTATTTGCCTTAATTTCTCTATCTGTGTGTATTGGCATATCCCAGAGTATGGTTGCTTTCTCGTTTTCTGTGACCTTTTCTGGCGTGTGTTTATACCATCTTTTTTTCGTTGCTATTCCATAATGTTGGCATAGCTTCCAGTGTATATAGGTCCCAGCTCTGTCGTGTCTGTGAATATATTCCTTCTTAGCCAGGACTGGGCAGCCAGAGATAATATGATTTATTGTTTCTTGTCGATCTCCACATATTCTACAGTTACTTGTTATATTTCTTTTCATTATGTGTTTTTGGTAATTTCTGGTGGGGAGGCTTTGGTCTTGTGCAGCAATTAAAAATCCTTCAGTCTCTGCTTTGAGTCCTGAGCTTCTCAGCCATTGCTGGGATTTTTCTCTGTCTATTTCTTTCGCATTTAGTTTAGCCCAGTATTTACCATGTAGGGGCTTTTCTTGCCATCGTTTTATCATGGTCCGTTGCTGTTCTAGTTTTAGTTTGGATTTCATTTGTTTTATAGCTTTTGTTGTTTCTTCTTCTTCTTCTTCTTCGTATTTGTTAGGTAGATTGATTTCTTGTTTGTATTTGTCAGCTTCCTTAAATACTGAAAACAGTTTTTTGTTTTGCTCGTGTTTTGTGGCTATTTGTATTAGTTTCCCTTGCTTCTGGAGTAGGTATTTTTGCAGTCCTATGGTGGTTATTTTATAATAGTTTTCTAGCTGTATAAGACCCCTGCCACCTTCTGTGCGTTGTATATATAGCCTTTCTATGTCAGATTTTGGGTGGTGCATCCTATATCCTGTCATTATTTTTCTTGTTTTCCTGTCTATTTTACATAGTTCGTTTAGTGTCCAGTTAAGGATGTTGTAGCTGTAGCTTATAACTGGGACAGCTAAAGTGTTGATACCCATTATCTTGTTTTTAGCATTGAGCTCTGTTTTTAGTATTGATCTAACTCGTCTATAGTACTCTTTCTTTATTTTTTCTTTCATTTGTGTATGTTGTATCCTATCTAGTTCATTGACTCCTAAATACTTATATGGTTGGCTTTCGTCTAGTTCTCTTATTTCATTGGCTTTATCTAGTGTTATATTGCTACTTTTAACTAATTTTCCTCTTTTCAGGGTTGCTTTGGCACATTTTTCTAATCCGAATTTCATTTCTATTTCCTTGGTAAAGCCGTGTACTGTCTGTAGTAGTGTTTCTAGCTCTTTGTCGTTTTTTGCATATTATTATTATTATTATTATTATTATTATTATTATTATTATTATTTAAATCCTGCCAAGGTTCAGTTAACCTTCTATCCTTCCTTTCAGAGTTAATAAAATAAAGCAGCAGTCAAGTACTGGGGTAAATGACTCTGACTAATTCCTTCCCTCTAAATTTCTTGGCCTTGTATATCTAAATGAGAAACGATTATTAACCCTGGCAGGGAAGATTTATGATTAGATGACATAATGATATAAACATTAGGTTTAAAATATGAGAACAAATATTAAAGGAATAAGACAAGCAGGGAAACTAAAAGAAACATGTATGCTATATGGAAATTAATTTATATTTAATTACTGTTTAGTCTTAAACTGATTATTTTATGTGTTTTTTAAAATCTTTTTTGGTGGTCGTGGAATTTAATTGGGGTGGTTTCAGATTTCAGTGTGGGCAAGAGGTTCACACCCTCAGTATAAAGAATTAGTTGTTATTCATTGGTGTTGGTTTGTTTATGTCCTTGTAACTTAGCAGTTTGGCCAAAAGGTATGGATGAAATGAATAGGATGAGTACTAAACTTAAAAATAAGCACTGGTGTAGATTTAGAATTGATTGACTAAACCTGTTATCATAAAGTTCCAGCATGGCAAAAATCCATTGACTTAAACAAGTAAAAGAATAAAAAAAAAATACACACACATACATATAATGGAAGAAGGAATATATGTGTGTGTTAATGCATGCATGTGTGTGTATGCTTTTATTTTGGTCAAGTCAGTGAAATTCCGGGATGGCAAGACACTGACTCAACCAATGTAGAAATATCATTTTCTACTATGGTGAGTACTCTTTCTTCTGACTACCACCTCTAAATGAATAAGCGTGGCCGTTACCAGTATCGCCTGACTGGCCTTCGTGCAGGTGACACGTAAAAGCACCTACTACACTCTCTGAGTGGTTGGCGTTAGGAAGGGCATCCAGCTGTAGAAACTCTGCCAAATTTAGATTGGAGCCTGGTGTTGCCATCCGGTTTCACCAGTCCTCAGTCAAATCGTCCAACCCATGCTAGCATGGAAAGCGGACGTTAAACGATGATGATGATGATATATATATATATATATATATATATATAAAATCACACACACACACAACATACATATGTATGTATATACAAGCATACACATACATGTGTATATATGTGTGTATGTACATATATGTATGATACGTATATATACATATTTACACACACACACACATATATAGATTTTTAAAACATGACAGTTTAGTGCAACTTAAGCTTTGTAAGTAAACAACTTCTTACATAATTCCATGATGTAATGTTTCAATTTTAATAACATTGCTAATATTTTAAACGCACTAACTCAACACAGGGTGTGTAATTCCTATTACATTATATCCTGTTTACTGTCAACATGCTCTCTTTTTTGCACTTATTATGATTTATCCTTGTAAGGGTGACAAACTGGCAGGATCATTAGAGCATCTGACAAAACACTTTGCAGTCTTTGTTCTGGCTCTTTATGCTCTGAGTTCAAGTCCTGCTGAGATCAACTTTTAATTTTTTGAGAGTCAATAAATTAAAGTATCAGTCAAGTACTAGGATTAATGGTATCAACTCCAAGCACCGAGAAGAATGTCTTGCTGCATATGTTCTGGTTCTTTAGTTTCTGAGTTCAAGTCCCACTGAGGCGATCTTTGCTCTTCATCTCTGCAGGGTTGATAAAATAAAGTACCAGTCAAGTACTGGAATTGATGCTTCCAGCTAACTCTCCTCCCCCTCAAAAGTTGCTGGCCTTATGCTTACATCAGAAACCACTTGGTCAGATTGGCAGAATCATTTGATCATTAGATAAAATGTCTTGTGGAATTTGTTGTGACCCCTAACATTCTGAGTTCAGGTCTCACTGAGGTTAACTTTAACTTTGGTATCTCTCCAGAGTTGATGAAATAAAATACCAGTCAAGTGCTGGAAGTGATGGTATTGACAAACACCTTCCCACCAAATTTCAGGTTATGTGCCTCTACAAGAGACAATTATTATTATTATTATTTTTATTGTCATTGAGAGTAAAATGATAAGCTTGCAAACTCTTTTGGGCATCATCATCAAAGCAATATTTCTTCTGACTTATGTTGTGAGTTCAACTTTTGCTGAGGTCAATTTTGCTTTTCATCCTTTAGGCTCAATAAAATATAGTACCAGTTAAGTACTTAGTCTATGTAATCAACTGACCCTTTCATCTCAAGATTGGTGGCTTTGTGCCAAAATTTGAAACCATCATTACTATTGAAGATGGTGGATTGGCTGACTTGGTATTGTGTTGGACAAAATTCCTTACGATATTTACTTACACCACTTTACATTCTGAGTTCAAATCCCACCTTAGTCAACTTTACTTTTCATCCTTCTGGAGTCAATAACAGTACTTGGGTTGATATAATCAACTACTCCTCCTTGCAAAAATTTCTCACTGTTTATACCTAACTGCACCAACACTATCAAGTGGTGGTGTGACACACACACACACACAGTCAATCATGAAAATTACTGAGAGGGTTATAGCTCAATTGATGAGAAATAGAATTAAACTAGATGAGATGCAGTTTGATTGTGTACCTGGGAAGAGTACCAAAGATGCCATCTTCCTAGTGAGACAGTTGCAGGAAAAGTACTTGGCCAAAAGTAAACCATTGTACTTAGCCTTCATCGACCTGGAGAAAGCTTTTGACAGAGTTCCTTGCTCTGTTATATGGTGGTCTCTAAGTAAGTCAGGAGTAGAGGAGTGGCTTGTTAGAGCTGTCCAACCCATGTACAGTGGTGCTGTCAGTAAGGTGAGAGTTGGCCATGAATACAGGGCTCAGTTGTCAGTTCACTCTTATTTATAATAGTCCTCCAGACCACAACAGAGGATTTCAAAACTGGGTGCCCGTGGGAACTACTATATGCTGATGACCTTGCTCTTATTGCAGAATCTTTAGCAGAATTGAAGAAGAAATTCCAGGTATGGAAACAAAATCTGGAATCAAAGGGCCTTACAATTAACCTAGCTAAAACAAAGTGATTGTTAGTAAGAAAGAGGATAAAACTTTCTTTCTGTCAGGTAAATGGCCCTGCTCCACATGTAGGAAAGGAGTTGGAAGAAATTACATTCGCTGCACCCAGTGTAAACTATGGACACATAAGAGGTGCAGTAGTATCACAGATTAATAGATAGTCTTTGTATGTGGCAGATGTGCAGGAACAATAAGCACTAAGAGCACAAGGGAATTAGATTCTCTCAAATACCCAGGAGGCTCTCTTGAGGTTGTAGATAGTTTCTGTTACCTAGGTGACCAAGTTAGGAATAGTGGAGGATGCTCTGAAAGTATTGTTTCTAGAATAAGAATTGGGTGGAGGAAGTTCAGAGAGCTATTACCTCTGTTGGCAACAAAAGGACTCTCTCTCAGAGTGAAAGGTAGATTATATGATGCTTGTGTATGAATGGCTATACTCCTTGGTAGTGAAACATGGACTCTGAATGTGTAGACTGGAGAGAAACGAAGGTAGTATGTTCTGTTGGATATGCAACATCAGTGCATATGTATGGCAAACTGCAAATGCATTGAGAGAAAAGTTGGCATACGAGGAATCAAATGTAGCATGCAAGAGAGAAGACTATGTTGGTTTGGACATGTGTATGAATGAGGACAGCTGCATAAAGAAGTGTTGATCACTGAAAGTGGATGGTATCCATGGAAGAAGGAGACCCCGGAAGACATGGGATGAAGTGATAAGGACCAATCTCAGGAAGTTTGGCCTCACGGAGGAAATGACAATGGACAAAGATGTCTGGTGATATGAATTTCTTAAGAAGACCCACCCACATCAGTGAAACTGAGTTCTAGAAGCACTGTGTATCCCACCCCCACTTAACAAGAAAACTTCTCACACCCTCTACCACAACAAACCAAACTACATCTCAACATCTCTTCCTCACATTTCCGCTTCATGTACTATGATTACCTCCCACTCCCCAATCTTGTCCTCTTGGCCCTGTGCCACTGTATCATTGCTCTCGACTGGTACGTTACACCCACATGTCTTGTTTCACTCTATTATTGTTATCTGCTAACCCCTGATCTGGGTGTTCTACCCACATGTAACAAGAAAACTCTTCCCCTCATCCTACCCCAATAAACCAATCTACATTTCTTTCTCACATTTCCTCCTTCATACACTATGCCTAGCTCTCACTCCCCAATCCTGTCCTCACACTCCTGTTCCTCTATATAATTGCTATGCAGTAGCCCCTCCAAATCTATATATACGCAGGTTTTCCATCACTTACTTGCACTCTTTAATCACACTCCCTTCGCAATATCTTGTCACTTACATTATGGCATTTCAACCACAAGGGTATGCCCTGGCACTTGTCACCATCTATATCTCTCTCTTCCTTTATTCAACCATCTTGTTTATATTTTCATCCCCTTTCCTTGTTAGTATGCCCGGCATTTTGCCACGATCTCTATCCTGCTGCTTCATGCACTTCCTTCGAGTTGGGCAACCGTGTTTTTTTTGTTTGTGGTAGCACACCAGTTTCTGTCTTCATTCCTGATCTTTCTGTCTCCAGCCTGGTAATCTTGTACTTCCTCTACAGCAAGACACCTGTATCTGTCTCACTATAACCTTTTCATCATCACCTCCATTTTTTTTTGATGTCTTGCAAGTACTTGGTGACCCTCTGAGTGCAGGTACCACTTAAAAGCACCCAGTCCACACTGTAAAGTGGTTGGTGTTTGGAAGGGCATCCAGCTGTAAAAACCTTGTCAAAACTGACCTCGCCTGTGCTTGAAAGCACCAAGTCCACTCTGCTGAGTGGTTGGTGTTAGGAAGGGCACCCAGCTGTAAAAACCTTGTCAAAACTGACCTCGCCTGTGCTTGCGCCACGTAAAAAGCACCAAGTCCACTCTGCTGAGTGGTTGGTGTTAGGAAGGGCACCCAGCTGTAAAAATCCTGCCAAAACAGTCACAGAAATCTGGTTCAGGCTTCTGTGCATGGAAGACGGACATTAAACGGTGTTTATGATAATGATATATGATGGTTTCCATCTGCCAAATCCACTTGCAAGGCTTTGATCAGCTAGAGGCCAAAGACACTTGTCCAAGGTGCCATGCAGTGGAACTAACCTGGAACCATGTGGCTGGGAAGCAAACTTCTTACCACACAGCCACACCTATCTACATACATACACACACACACACATGCATTTATATATGACACCTACACATTTATGTACATCCTTTTTAGTGCACTAAGTGCATTTATATAAATGTGTTTACAAAATGTCAGATGATACTGTGATAAATGTTTTTGAATTGAAACTTCTACAGTACAGATAGTGCTCAACATATTCAGCTATACCTGCACATACTATATACAGTAATATGTATATTATTTATATTGCTCTACCACTCAATACTATGGATATATAGGGAGAGAGAGAGAGTGTGAAAAATTGAACAGAATAACAAAGGAACACATGGAAAAATCACACAAAACACGGACATGCTCATCTCATCAGTTATCGACCAAAAATCATCACAATTTTGAGCCATTATTGAGAAGATTGTTCATTTTGGTGGTATCAACAGCAAAATGCTGTTGGGATAAGTGAGTCAATGTAAAGATCATAAAGGATACATATACATCTCTACACTACAGATATTACTTTACATAAACAGCTATGCATTATACACACTGCTGTATACTGCAGACACATACAGCTGTATACAATTAGGCATGTGGCTTAGTGGTTAGGGTGTTGCATTTACAATGACAAGATTGTGGTTTTGTTTCCTAGACTGAGCAGTGTGTTGTGTTCTTTTGTTCTTAAAACACCTCATTTCACATTGCTCCAGTCCACTCAGCTGTAAATGAGTCACCCTGCCATAGACTGGCATCCCTTTCAAGGAGAATGTTGTAATCTCAATCACTTATACACCACAGAAACCAAGTAGCTATCCCTACAAGCCCTAGGTCTCCCGACAGTAATACTCAAGGGCTGATGATGATGTACCCTGCATATGTATCACATGTCTACACCATATACTCATCTCTACACCTAGGGCTGGATTAAGATCCATAGATGCCTTAAGCACTTAAAAGATTTGGTACCCCCATATATATGTATTTCAAAATATAAACAAAGCCTTGCGAGTGGATTTGGTTGATGGAAACTGAAAGAAGCCTGTTGTATATATATGTGTGTGCGTGTGTGTATTTGTATGTGACTTTGTGCATGTATTTATCCCTGCCTCCACTGCTTGACAACTGGTATTGGTGTATTTACATCCCCGTAACTTAGCAGTTTGGCAAAAGAGTCCAATAGAATAAGTATCAGGCTTGGAAAAGAAAAAAAATAAGTACTTGGGTTGATTCATTCGACTAAAACTTCTTCAGTGCAGTACCCCAGCATGGCCATTGTCTAATGACTGAAACAAGTAAAAGCTAATAGATCAAAGTGATTTCTTTTGTGCCATAAACCATTTACCATTTCTGTGGTGCCCCCTTCTCTTGATGCCCTAAGCACGTGCTTATTTTGCTTAACAGTTAATTCAGTGCTGTCTGCACTGCTTATCGTTCTCTACACTACATTGGACTACAATACACTAGAGCAAGCATGGATAACCATCACCATTTATGAGCCTCATGTAGTCCTTTACATCTTTTTGTACAGCACATGTAATGAAATATTATAATAATATTATATAAACATAATTTATAACTAAAACTTCGTAACTTAATATTTAGTTCCGTCTCTGTTAAGTCGAACAATGTTATTTCTTTCTTTCTTTCATTCCCTTATGATTTCTCTCTCAAGCAAATTTTTATGATTTGCTTAGTATATGATATTATATAATGAATAAACACTGAGCAGTCTTTGGTTTGAGGTGCATATATCTGTAGGGTTGTTAATGAAACCAAAACAATCTGAAATAATATGAAAATAGACTTGGATATCTCGAGTAAGCAGAACAAATATGTAAAGGTTTAAAAGTCACTTATTAAATGTCATTATTATAGATTTCTCTTTTTAATTGCTGAACAGTCAAATTTTTTGAAGTTATGCTAGCATCATGAAAAAGGAAATACACACACAGGTTTCAAATTTTGACACAACGCCAGCAATTTCAAGGGAAGGATGGAAGTCGGTAACATCCCCCACCCCCAGTGCTTAAATGGTACTTATTTTATCAACCCCAAAAGGATGAAAGGTCAAGTCAACTTCAGTGGAATGTGAACTCAGAAGAAACACTGCTAACAATTTTTCTAGCTTGCCACCTTACACATGCACACACACATATATATATTGACAGCTTATAATGTACTGTTATTAGATATGATGTTTGTTAAATTATTATTTTAGTATAGCACCAACATATGATATTTTATGCATATACACTATTCACTGGCAAGATACTGAGATAAATGTACTGTATTAAAAACAATATTTATCAGAGGAAGACGAAAAAGTGGCTTGGCAGTGGCTAGCAAGAATGCCTGATGCATTTCAACCTTCTTTGGCCTTGTCAATGGCATGCACCTGTAGGTACATAGCTAGCCAAGATTTGCCATTTCTGATATATAGGAAACAATGAATAATATGTTCACTGATATTGTGAATAATGGTTCTTTCCTATATCAACTTTGTCTTTCATCCCTCTGAAGTTTTGGAATCAATAGTATTGAATAATTTTCTCTCCACCAAAATTGCTGGCCATAATTATTGTTGTTGTTGTTGCTAAGGCAGCGACCAGGCAGAATTGCTAGCCTGCTGGGCATAATGCTGCTAAGCATTTGGCCCATTTTTAAACTCTGAGTTCAGATTCTGCCAAGGTTGACTTTGCCTTTCATCCTTTTGTGGTCTATAAAGTACCAGCTTGAGTACTGGGGTTGATGCAATTGACCTACTCCTCCCCAAAAATTTCAGGCCTTGTGCCTTTAGTAGAAAGGATTATTATTAATTTTATTATTATTATTATTAAGATTAAGGTGGTGAGCTGGAACAGTTGTTTGAGCATCAGAAAAATTGTACTGCCATATTTATTCTGAGTTCAAATTCTGCAGAGGTCAAATTTGCCTTTTATCCTTACAGGATTGATAAAACAAAGTACCAGTCATGTATTGGAGTCATAAACTCCTCCTCCTCCCCGCTTCAAAGTTGCTGGCCTTGTGTCTGAATGAGAAACTGTCCTGGTTCTTTATGTTCTAAGTTCAAATCTCCTGTCACCAGTTCTCACCTGTTTCAAAGCAAAGTAATATTCTCCATGACCAGAGAAGTTTTCACAGAAGTCAGGAAATAAAGGATACTGCTTTCATGTCAGTAACATTCATTTATAACTATCACATAAAGTCAAAGCATACACACACACACGCTCGCACACACATCTATGTATATGTGTGTGATTTTCAAATCCCATCTTCAGTGAATTAACTTGGAATTCCCAAGCGACAATGTAACTAAGGTACCTTTGACCTGATGAGTAGCTAGCTGAGGACCCTTCATTGAATGATTATTACAGCAGATGATCTATTAGCTAGGAAACATATGTAGCCTGGATTTCACCTGTTCCACTCCCTTAATTTAGATTTTTATTTGCATTCATAGCAACTCTATAGCAACTGTGAGCTATACATAAATTTTTTCAGCTTATTGAACTTCAATATGGGAAGAGCCTACAACCTTTGGTGTCAATAAATTACTAGTGTTCTTCAACGTTGTTTTTATATCTATCATGGACTGTTAGAAGCTTACAAACTTCCTGCACTTAGAGCCTTGGATTTTACAATTACATATCGATATCATCATCATCATCATCATCATCGTTTAACGTCCGCTTTCCATGCTAGCATGGGTTGGACGATTTGACTGAGGACTGGTGAAACCGGATGGCAACACCAGGCTCCAATCTAATTTGGCAGAGTTTCTACAGCTGGATGCCCTTCCTAATGCCAACCACTCAGAGAGTGTAGTGGGTGCTTTTACGTGTCACCCGCACGAAAACGGCCACGCTCGAAATGGTGTCTTTTATGTGCCACCCGCACAAGCCAGTCCAGGGGCACTGGCAACGATCTCACTCGAAAATCCTACGGGAGCCAGTCAGGCGGTACTGGCAACGGCCACGCTCAAAATGGTGCATCTCATGTGCCACCCGCACAAGAGCCAGTCCAGGGGCACTGGCAACGATCTTACTTGGCTTGCTGGGTCTTCTCACGCACAGCACATTTCCAAAGGTCTCGGTCAGAAGTCATCGCCTCGGTGAGGCCCAATGTACGAAGGTCTTGCCTCACCACCTCAGCCCAGGTCTTCCTGGGCCTACCTCTTCCACGGGTTCCCTCAACTGTTAGGGTGTGGCACTTTTTCACGCAGCTATCCTCATCCATTCTCACCACATGTCCATACCAGCGCAATCGTCTCTCTTGCACACCACAACTGATGCTTCTAATGTTCAGCTTTTCTCTCAAGATACTTACACTCTGACGGGTATTCACATTGACATTACATATCCAACGGAGCATACTGGCTTCATTCCTTGCGAGCTTACGTATGTCCTCAGCAGTTACAGCCCATGTTTCACTGCCATGTAGCATGGCTGTTCGTACGCATGCGTCATACAGTCTGCCTTTTACTCTGAGTGAGAGTCCCTTTGTCGCCAGCAGGGGTAAGAGCTCTCTAAACTTTGCCCAGGCTATTCTTATTCTAGCAGCTACACTTTCAGCGCACCCACCCCCACTACTAACTTGGTCGCCCAGATAGCGGAAGCTATCGACTATCTCTAGTTTTTCACCCTGGAATGAGATAGAAGTTGTTTCCTGTTTGTTTACAGTCTTTATTGCACCTGAACATCTGCCACAAACAAAAACTAACTTGCTAGTTAACCTGCCTTTGATGTTGCTGCACCTCTTATGTGTCCATAGCTTGCACCGGGTACATCTTATAGAGTTACTACCTACTCCTTTTCTACATACTGAGCAGGGCCATCTACCTGAAGGGGTTTGTGTTTTATCTACCTTCCTACTTATTAGGATTTTGGTTTTAGCTAGGTTGACTCTAAGGCCCTTCAATTCTAGACCTTGCTTCCACACCTGAAACTTCTCTAGTTCTGATAGTGACTCCGCAATTAGGGCAAGGTCATCAGCATAGAGGAGCTCCCAGGGGCAACCTGTCTTGAACTCCTCTGTGATTGCCTGGAGGACTATGATAAATAAGAGGGGGCTGAGGACGGAACCTTGGTGGACCCCTACCTCTACCCGGAATTCATTGCTGTACTCATTTCCCACCCTCACCTTACTGGCAGCATCTCTGTACATGGCTCGCACAGCTCTCACTAACCATTCTTCTATCCCAAGTTTCCTCATTGACCACCAGATAAGGGATCGGGGGACCCTGTCAAAGGCTTTCTCCATGTCAACGAAAGCCAGGTACAGAGGTTTATCCTTAGCTAGGTATTTCTCCTGCAGCTGTCTCACTAGAAATAAGGCATCAGTAGTGCTTTTACCTGGCACGAACCCAAACTGCATCTCATCTAAATTGATTCGCTCCCTAATTAGTTGGGCTATGACCCTCTCTGTAACTTTCATAACCTGATCTAACAGCTTGATGCCTCTGTAATTATTTGTATATATATATATATATATATATATATATGTGACAGGCTTCTTTTAGTGTCAATTTACCATGTCCATTCACAAGCCTGTAGATGATCTGGACTATTGTATAAGAGACACTTGCCCAAGGTGCCACATAGTGGGACTAAACTTGAGACCATGTGGTTTAGAGGCAAACTTCTTACTACATAGCCATACCTGTGCCTAACCATGCCTGAACCACGAAAAGAAAATTATGCTATCATAACTTTATAAGTATGCAACTTATTTTAAATTATTGCTTTGGTCTTGAAGATTAATTTTCTTCACATATTGGTTCTTTTTTAGAGACTTCCTTGGGAGGTGGTTTCAGATTTCACTACGGTCGAAATTTTGCCTTGTGGATGAGGTGTTCCCACCCTTGGTTTCCAACCTCTCTAAGTTAATTGTGATATCTGTTTGAACAATTAT
Organism: Octopus bimaculoides; assembly: GCF_046866305.1. Classification (NCBI taxonomy): domain Eukaryota; kingdom Metazoa; phylum Mollusca; class Cephalopoda; order Octopoda; family Octopodidae; genus Octopus; species Octopus bimaculoides. The sequence continues at coordinate 16,230,935 of NC_142937.1, forward strand.
TATTATGGTGCCTTTTTTGTCTTAAAGAAGAGTGAAAGAACAGCTTTGGTCATGAGAACTGTACCATATCTTGGAAATGTTAAGTGAAGTGTTACAGGTTGTGTGTGTGTATGTATATTGGTGTGTACATGTGTATATATGCAAATAAGTGTGTGTGTATATATATATATATATATATATATATATATATAGTATCTATGTGTGCATACATACATACATATATATAAATATATATAAAATAAATATATATGCATACATATGTATGTATGTATATACATATATACACACGCAGACACACACATATATATACACACACACACACGCACATATATGTATATACATACATACATATATATATATATATATATAATATATATATATATATATACACACACACACACACATGTATATACATATGTACATACATATATATATATGTTCCCAAAGAGAACCAACCATGTCTCCCTTTAATGATACGCAACTCATTCAAAGAACCGTCCCAGTTGGATAAATTTTGTTTTCTTTCCTTATGTCTTTGAATGTTTCCCATCGCAACAAGGCTTCACATACACATGTTCTTCATCAGCAGAAAACAGTTGGGCTGTCTAAGCAATTTCCTGACATACGACTGTCTTAGTATTTAATGTAGCAAACAGTATGTTTGTTAGTTGTCTCCCAATACAAATTATAAAATGCCTTTGAATATTTGACACTGTCTCAGATCACATCTAACAAATTGTATTTTATGGTGTCATATCATGTTAAAAAAAAAAAAAAATTGAAAAAGGTGTGAATTATAGGGAAAATGTTCTTGCTATAACACCTGTCAGAAATATTCTGTGAATTGTGCTAAACACTGTTTGAAAATGTTTTTGTCTCTCGAACAACAATCTCAGATTCTCAAATGCTATTGTTCATTGGATGATTTGAGATATAGTGGAAGCATTTCATATTGATAAATAATAATAATAATTTAATGTCTGTTGTCCATGCTGGCATGAGTTGGACAGTTTGACCAGGGCAGGCAAGCTGAGGGGCTGCACAGACACCAGCATGATCTGGCATTGTTTCTATGGCTGGATGCCCTTCCTAATGCCAACCACTCTGAGAGTGTAATGGGCGCCAGCATGAGTGTAATGTGCCACCAGTATGATTGTCAGTTGCTAGTACCAGTATCTGCCATTACTACAATTTCACTTGGCTTGATGGGTCTTCTTCTCAAGTAAGCATATTGCTGAAGGTCCCAGTCATTTATCATTGCTTCCATGAGGCCCAGCACTCGAAAGGTGCTTTTTATGTGCCACTGGGATGGGTGTTAGATATGTGACACTGGCATCGGCCACATTACCTCCATGAGGCCTAATACTTGAAAGGTGCTTTTTAGGTACCAATTACATGACACTGGCATCAGCCATGATGATTTCATTTGGCTTGACAAGTCCTCTCAAGTATGGCATATCGTGAAAGGTCTCGGTCACTAATCATTGCCTCCATGAAGCCCAACATTTGAAGATCATGCTTCACCACTTTGTCCCATGTCTTCCTGAATCTACCTCTTCCACAGGTTCCCTCTACAGTTAGAGTTTGGTACTTCTTCACACAACTGTTCTCATCCATAAGCATCAGATGACCATATCTGTGCAGTTGTCTCTCTTGCACATCACATCTGATGCCTAACTTTTCTCTCAAGACACTTACACTCTGTTGTACATGCACACTGACATTGCACATCCAGCAAAGCATGCTAGCTTCATTTCTTTCAAGCCTATGCATATCCTCAGTGGTTACAGCCCATGTTTCACTGCCAGGTAGCATAGCTATTTGCACACAGCCATCATCCTTTAACATCCACTTGTCCATGCTTTTATGGGTCAGATGAAATTTGTGGAGGCAGATTTTCTATGGCTTGATGCCCTTGTTATTACCAACCCTCATCTGTTTCCAAGGAAGGTTATATTTCCTCTCGCCACATATATTTTCCACAGAAGACTGGAACAAAAAACATTACTTGTATGATGCTGTTTACATGCCACCAGCACAGGAGCCAGTCAGTGAGTACTGGCATTGGCCACGTTTCGATGGTGCTTTTTATGTGCCACCAGTACGGAGGCCAGTCAGGTGGTCCTGGCATCGATCACATACATATATATATATATATGTGATATAGCTATATCTGAAACTGTAGGGAGCTTTGTCTCCCTTGTCATCTTACTTAGATAGTACTTTTGTGGTTAATGAGTTGTTTTGACTCTTATTTCTAGCAATGCTGGTCCCACTTTGTACCCTCTGTCACTTTAGTGATGTCTATAAATTTGCTTTTAAGTTGTTAAATTGCTAATAAGCCACCCACATTATTTATATATATATACTTGTAGATGACAGGCTTCATTTAGTTTCTATCTACCAAATCCACTCCCAAGCTTTTGGTCACTCTGGGTCTATAGTAGAAGGCACTTGCCCCAAGTACCATACAATGTGACTGAACCTGATACCACATGGTTGGGAAGTAAACTTCTCAACCACACAAGCATGCCCACACCCACATGCATGTGTGTTTGTGTGTGTAATGTATATGTATATGTGTGTTTATATGTATGTATATGAGTATGTATACATATATATATATATATATATATATATATATATATGTATGCATGCGTGTGTGTTTATATATATGGGTTGCTTTATCTGTTATTTTCCTGTTGTTGTTGTCAGTTTAAAGATAATAAGAATTTGCATCGTGTTACAAACAGACCAAAGGAAATTAGTTATAATGACACATGTTTTACTTCAACGATGGAGAAAAAAAACAACATGCACGCTCTCACACACACACGCGCACGCAAAGCATGGATGTTTGTTTTTTTTCCACCCCCCTTGACTATACATGTAGGCGGTTATTCTATGTGTAGGCAGGGCAGTCACATGAAAGGACATACAAGGGGGTGTTTTTAATCATGTGGTGTGTGTAATATATCCACACACTGAACATGCATGCATGTTTTACTATGCATGCAGTATGTATACAATATACAATACTTCTCTGCATGGGCACAAATAGCAAATTTATCTTTGTATTATCTTTGAAAAAGAGCTGATTTCTGTAAGTTTATATTTGTCTTGAAAGAACTAACCAGGATAGCATTTTGCTTTTTCATTTCAGTTGGTCAAATAACATTATCAACAACACAAACACACACACGCACAAGCACACACACACACGCACAAGCACACACACACACACACTCAAAATCATCATCATCATTTAATGTCTGTTATCCATGCTGGTATGGGTTGGACGGTTTGACATGAGCTATCAAGTCAGAAGGCTCTGCCAAGCTCTGCTGTCTGCTTTGGTATGGTTTTTTATGCCTTTTCTAACATCAATCACCTTACAGTGTGGCCTGGGTGCTTTTTTACATGGCACCAACAGCAGTGGAGTCACCAAACAATTTACAAGACAAGATCCCTCAACTGAAATGGGAGTAGTATTGAAATAGGTGGCTTTATGCCTGATAAAAGGAGAGTGAGTATAAGGACTGAAATAGATGTCTTGCAGTAAAGAAGGCACATAGTTAACTCAGAAGGGGTGGGGGAGAAAGAGAAGGGAGAGAGAAGATGGTGAAGATGTGATAGTGGGGTACATCCAAGTTAACGGGAGGTGTATATAAGTGGAATAGGACAAAGGATTGGATAGGGTGCATGGGTGGGTAATTTTTCAAGATTGTGAAAGGAGAGTGAGAGGTGGAGAGGAGGGGTTGTTAGGAGGATATGTTGTGGGGAAGAGATTCGACAGAGGAGATTGAGAGATGGAGGGGAGCGGAATACAACAGATGGTGAGCACAGGTGGAGGGAAAGAGGAAGTGTTGGGAAGATAGGAAGTGGGGGCAGGGTGGTTTGTCAGGGATGGATTGTGTGCAGGATGGTGGGTGCACAGACCTTGACTTAATTTCACTTAGCCAAATGGGTCTTCTCAAGCACAGCAAATCACCAGTTGTCTCAATCCTTTGTGAATTTGGTAAGCAGAAGTTCTGTCGTGTATACACATGTGTGAAAGTGCTTGTGAATCCTATGGTAGATAGGTGTGTTTGCGTATATACACACACACACATATATATATTCCCCACAACATATCGTCCTAATAACCCCACCTCTCCACATCTCACTCTCGTTTCACAGTCTCTAGCAGACAAGGTGTCCAATACTGAAGAGAGGCAAAAATAGCCTGAAACCAGGCTGGTCTGCTGGTCCCATCGCTAGAAGTTGGTAGGGGTTTGCTCCCCTGCTTGCAATACCTTGGATGCAGCTATGCATCATTAACTAGCTAGAGATGTCCTCTTGGGGTTAAAAAAAATCACAGTGAAGTTCATTTGAATGGACAGCCATGTTGAAGTGGCTATGAACATTACTTGTTAGTACAACTACTGCGTTGATCTCTTAGAGAGATTTTAGAATTAGCACTTTTGCTTGTATATATATATATATATATATATCTTTTTAAAATTTAATCTGGGTAAAAAGCTTACAGTGTGCTTTCCAAAGTTCCTCTCAGGTATCTGCTACCAAATGCTATCATACAGTGGGAATCATTCTGTCATTGGATACACATGTGGAAATCCACAAATATTCATAAAGTATAAACAAAAAATATTAATAACAAGCACAGGCATAGCTGTGTAGTAGGAAGTTTGTTTTCCAACCACATGGTTCCAGGTTCAGTCTCATTGTTTGATACCTTGGGCATGCGTTTTCTACTATAGCCTTGGGCTGACCAAAGCCTTGTGTATGGATTTGGTAGATGGAAACTAAAAGAAACCCATGGTGTGTGTGTGTCTGTGTTTGTTCACCTTCACCACTTGACAACTGGTGTTGGTGAAATACCTGTAACTTAGCAGTTTGGCAAAAGTGACTAATAGAATAAATACCAGGCTTTACTAAAAAATAATAAGTACTGTGGTTGATTTGCTCAACTAAACTTCAAGGCAGTGCTCTAGCAAGGCCACAGTCTTTGGTGAATTTTAAAGTTGATGCCAACATCATTTGGGCAGTGCTGTTGAAATATTTTTCATGTCATACAAATGATTTAACACTGACAGTGGCATTGGGGGGAATAAAGTTATAATTTCTTGTAACAATCCCAATAATCAAGACCTGTCATATCTTTTTTCCTAGCGATTGATCTCTGGGGTGCTTTAATTTTTATATTTTGTTTTATGTAAGATCACAGTGGACAACAGTATTCAAAATGAGGATGGGCGAAGGTAGAGAAGAGAAGGATAATGGTAAGAGTGTCTCTCGATTGAAAAGTCCTGAGGATCCAGGAGCATGCCCTGCAGGCCATGTCAACTTTGGTGTTTATGCGGGAACTCTAGCTTAGTTGTCACTGACAGTTATTCCAAGATTTTTGCCTGAGGGAAGAGTGTGTAGCATCTTCAGTGCAGTCTCTTTTCTGAAGTGGATTAATTCAAATTTATTCTTGTTTAGCTGCTTATTGTATTTTTTCACCCATTGGATAACAGAGAGCAGATCCAATTGAAGATTAATCTGTTCTCCTACTCTATCAATGACCTTCAAAAGCTTAGAGTCATCTGTGAAAATTCTAATGCTGCTGTGTTTGATGATGGAATCCTATACAGTGCCTTGTGGGACTCCACTGATGACTATTGCTGAGCTTGATTTAACACTATCTATCATCACATGCTAGGTTTTGTTCGCCAGAAAACATTCAATCCCCTTTTATAGTTTCTGTAGGACTCCAGTGTCCAATACTTTCTTTTATAGGATGTCATCAAAGTGATGCAAGAACTGTGTTAGGCAGTCCCTACCATTGCAGAAACCATGCTGGTTGGGTATAAGTAGACTTGCGTTTCAGGAAGTGAGTTACTAGAGATCTTATCACCCTCTCAAATAATTTGAATATCCGAGGTGAGAGCAGTCGGTAGTTCACTGCCAGTAATTTGTTGCCCTTTTTGAAAACTGGGACAGTCAACTGGGATAGGAAATTTTCAGGAATATAACCATCTCCAATGATTTCCTCCAGAGAATAGCTAAAGGGAATGCCAGTTGATGACAGCATTCCTTCAGGACTCTAGCGGGGAACCTGTCAGGGCCTGCTACTGAGTTGTTTGTAGTTTTGCTAATAGCTGCTATGATATCTGAGGCGCCAAATGATGTATTGGATAGGGTGATAAATGATATGTGATAAGTATATATATAAAAAAAAAATACTCCACACAAGTCTCAAGATACAGAAAAATAATAAAAAGAAGAAAATAGGCTATTTCTTTTACATTGCATTTAATTAATTCCAAAATATATAATTACTGCCAACTCTTTTAAAAATACATGTATTGAAAAATAAATTGTCAATCAAATTATTTCAAAAGATTGCTATACATATTCTAAAGTATCACTTATCTAAATACATAACTACAAGCAAACGATTTTAAGATTATGTATTCCAAAATACATTTTTACATTATATAACACATTTTATATTACCTCCATTGTCATCTTGTGAGTCTCTAACAAAGCTACATATTAAATGCAGGCTAGTTGCAATCATTACAAACGTACATTACAAGGAAAATCTTCTCTAAGAAGTGAAACTAGTTTGTACTTATGTGCTTTACGTATTTTTGTAATTAATATAAAAATCATCATCATCATCATTTAACTCCATTTTCTATGCTGGCATGGGTTAGATGGTTTGACTAGAGCAGGCGAGCTGCACTAGACTCCAGTCTGATTTGGCATGGTTTCTATAGCTGGATGCTCTTCCTAATGCCAACCACTTACAGAGTGTGCTGGGTGCTTTTATGTGACACTGCATGAGTACTTTTACATGATACCGCATGGGCATTTTTACGTGGCACTGCACGGGCACTTTTATGTGGCACCGCACAGGTGCTTTTATGTGGCACTGCATGGGCACTTTTATGTAGCACCACCATGAGTGCTTTACACCACCAGAGGGACTGGTCTTGACACTTCTGCTGCAGAGTACGGGATCTTCTTGAGTACAACAAGACACCAGGCATCTCGCCTGAAAGGTTCAACACCCTGAGGTCATTCTTCAGTACTTCTTCCTGTGTCTTCCACTTGCACATGTTCCATCTACTCTGAGAGATTGCCTCTTCTTTATGGAGCTATTGTCATCCATCTGCATCACATGACCAAACCAGCGCAGTTTTCTCTCTTACACACAGCAACTAATTCCTCTTATACCTAAATTCTCACTCAAAATACTAGCACTCTGTCGAACATGTACACATCAGCGGAGCATACTAGCCTCATTCCTTTCTAACCATCGCATATCTTCTGCATTCAAGGCCCACATCTCACAACCATGTACAATTGCTGTCCGCATACATGCCTCATACAATATTCCTTTTGTGGCCAACAGAGGTAATAGCTCTCTGAATTTCCTACATCCTATTCTTATTTTAGCTATCACACTCTCCGTGCATCCTCTTCCACTACTAATTTGGTCCCCTAGGTAGCAGAAATTATCTACTACCTCTAATGAGGCACTAGAGCATTTGAGAGAATTAATTTCCTGAGTGTCTAAAGTTTTTGTGGATCCTATGCATCTTCCACATACGAAAACTATCTTCGATAACCTTCCTATTAATCCACTTCACTTCTTGTGTGCCCATAGCTTACACTGGGTGCACCGTATGAAGTTCCTGCCTACACCTTTTGTACAAATAGAACAGGGCCACCTACCTGATGGAGTGTTGGGTCCTGTCAGTTTTCTTGCTTACTAGGACCTTAGTCTTTGCTAAGTTAACCTTAAGGCCCTTAGATTCCAGCTTTTGCTGCTACACCTGGAATTTCTCATCTAGCTCTGATATTGAATCTGCTGTGAGGGCGAAATCATCGGCATACAGTATTTCTCAGAGGCTGTCAGTTTTAAATTCTTTTGTTATGGCCTGGGGGACAATGATGTAAAGGAGGTGACTAAGGACTAATCCTTGATGAACTCATATCTGTACACCAAATTCTTCGCTGTACTTGTGGTTAACTCTCACCTTACTGACAGCATGTTTGTATATGGCCTGTACAGTTTTCACCTGGTACTCATCAATCCCTAGCCTTCTCAGAGCTCACCATATCACATAGTGGGGCACTCTTTCTAGATTAACTAATGCCAAATATAATGGCTTATTCATAGCTAAGTACTTCACTTACAGTTGCCTGACTGTGAAAATAGTGTCAGTAGTGCTTCTTCCGAGGACAAAACTTAACTGCATTTCGTCTAGCCTAATTCTGCTCCTGATTAATTGGGCTATAACCCTCTCTGTAATTTTCATCACCTGGTCCAGGAGTTTAATGCCTCTATAATTGATTCTATCTAAAGCATCGCCCTGACCCTTGTAGCAGCTAACAATTATGCTGCCATACTAGCCACTAGGTATTACACCTTTCTGAATGACCTGATTAACTATGTCGGTGACTAGCCTGTATCCTACCTTACTTGATATTTTGAGCATCTCAGCTGTGATTCTGGATGGACCCAGTGCTTTCCTGGTTTTTAATTACCTTATCTGTCATACTGCTGTCCAATAGGATAGCCATCCCTCTGTTGGGTTCACATGAGAGAGACTCCCTTTATCTCATTCATTCTCTACATTCAACAGTCTTGCATAGTAACTTTTCCATGCCTCTTTCTTGCCCACATCACTAAGTGCAAGCATACCATTATCTATCCATACACACTTCTCTACTACAATATCTCATTTCTCAGTGACACACTGACTAGTAATCTGGAACACTTCAAGTTTCTGATCTTCACGCTGTAAGACATTGGCAAACCTCTTCTTTTCTGCTTCTACCCTAGCTAGATAAACCTGTTGTCTAGCCTCTCCTTTAGCCTTCTGATATGAATCTTTGCTACCACACCATCTTTTCCACTTTTTCCAGACCCATCTCTTCTCCTTTATGGCCATGTCAACGTTACTGTTCCACTACCATGTCACCCTTGGTTTGGCGGAGGCTTTGCTCCAACCATAAATTTGGTCTGTTGCCCTTAGTAGACTGTCCCTTAGGTACTTCCAGTTGCCCTTTATGTCACATATCTCTATCTCTCCCTTCTTATTATCATAGGCCTCTCTGAGGACATCTCTAAATCTCTGCCTGTTTGAAAGATCATTGAGATTCCACAGCCTCCTTTTCCATATTGGCTTGTGTCTCAGGATTTTTCTAGCCCTGAGCCTGAAGTCACTAACCACTAGCTTATGTTGAGTTGTACATTCTTCCCCTGGGAAAGATCTTGCATTTAAGAGCATACATCTATCTCTGCCTGGTGAGGAAGTAATCGTTCTGGCTGGTGTGTTCCCCAGAGCATCGCAAAACTCCAGCAGCCTTGTCCCCTCCTCATTTCTGGAACCATGCACACCCTGAAATCCATTGGAGTGTTTTCCAACATGTCCATTAAAGTCTCCTGCCATGATGAGAATGTCATTGAAGTAGTCATCAGAAGAGATTCGTAGAAGTAGTCCTTCTGAGTATCTGCGGGTCTGGCATGTGGACCATATGCAGAGATAATTGACACATCAAAAGAAAGCTATTCAAAGTTACATCAGACAAGGCCATTCATGGCTTAATAATCCTATCACATACCCTGACTACTTCAATCACCTTATATGCTCATTTCTCTGCTAATAGAATACCTATGCCACTTGGGCCTTCATTGTTGCCAACCCAGAAAAATTTGTATCTACTCCCTTTGCCCGTAAGCAGTCTAGGTGAGGTTCCCCTCCATCGTACCTCTTAGACACAGCATTCATCTACATGTCTCTGCTACATAACCTTAAGATGATTTGATTGTTGTAATACGTTTGGACATAGTACTATATTTTGGAATATGTAATAATGTATTTTGAAATAATTTGATTGTGATAATCTGTTTTTCAATACATATCATTGTATTTTGAACTTATTTAATTGTAATAATATACTTTGGAATTAACTGCACGGCAAAAGGAAATAGCGTATTTTCTTTTATTATTTTCCCCCATACTTAATTGATTCTTAATTGTAAAACTCAAAGTGAATAAAGCTATAAATAATAGCATGTAAATATTGTGTTCAAACCTGGAAATGTCACTGCCTCATACACACACACACACAAACAGGGCACAAGTGCTTACATACACATATGCATAAACGTGTGTACACATTAGTGTGTCCGTGCATAAAAAGGAAAGACATAGATATACAAAGAACAGAAGGCGTAGACACATTCATACTAGCGTACATGAATGTGCACATACACTGTGTTCACGAATGCATACGTACATGTATGATTTACATACACAAACAGACGGATATACACTTCCACACGACATATTTGAAGAAACATGTATTATCTTAATGAATTGCTGTCTCTTTCCCTCGCATTCCTCCATCTTTGCTCATATATCATTTCCTTTTCCGCCTAAAAGAGAGTAGGGGACGTTAACAAATGTGAAAATTTGTAACTACATACGATATACTTCCTAGACATATTAATCAGTTAGTGGCCAGCTGTTATATTAAACGACAATAATATTGTGGAACAAAAATACTCAGAAAAAGCAAAATGTCTTCCACTTGTTGATCGTTGACACTTCCACGAACGGTTAAAGGTTGCACACAAGTTTCATTGACTGCACACATGAAATTGCTAATGATTATAATAAAGCAGGTGTTGGCAATCTGGTGCTACTGGAAATATCTTAGAATCTGTGAAACTAATTCACACAGGAAGTTTGACACAACATCCTGTCGAACAACCAATGATACCCAGAAAGTATCTATTAATTTTTTCTTTTGTTCATTCTTTTTCTGTAACCGATTTAATGATCGATTGTTTTGTTGCGCGTTCATTCCGTTTGTCTATGGATGTTCATGGAAAATCGTAGACGATTGAGTAAGGTTGGATGTTGGGAACCCCCACCTCACCCCAACAGTTTACCATTTAATATATTGTCGCAACGTTAGAGCGTCGAGAAAAAATTGCTTTACACTATTAGTCCCGACTCCTTACATTCTGAGTTCAAGACCTACCGTGGTTAACGTTGTTTTTCTAGATCGACAAAATAAAGTGCCAGTCACGTTTTTGAGCGATGGTATCGACTAATCATGTCTTCTTTCAAAATTCTTGGCCTTTTGTACCTTAGGTTAGAACTGGGCATAATTACACAGTTGCCATAGGCACTGACTTCATTTCTTTATAACTTTCAGGAAAATGGAATTATTTTTTTATGAAATTTTCTACGAGAACGTTTCAGATGGTGTAAATTACAATTACATCTGGATTTAATTTGAATAAACGATGGGACAGATATTTCACGCACCTCGACTTTGTTTCCTCATACGTTTTGATGAAGTAAATTACAAGTTGAAAAAAAAAATGACTTTTGAGGGCTAAGCCACCCTTTTCTCTTCTGGAATTTGTTAAATGGAATGTTTTAATAAAATTAAATTTTCCAGAGATACTGGCATAATTTGAAAAAGAAAAAAAAAGAAAAAACAATCATAATGTCAGGAGTGAATTTGTTGGTATGGCTGTTTAGTGTGATATAAGCCTGGAAAATTTCGTTAAAAAAATATACTCTTTTACTTGTTTCAGTCATCTGACCGCGGCCATGCTGAAGCACCGCCTTTAGTCGAGCAAATCGACCCTGGGATGTATTCTTTGTAAGCCTAGTACTTACTCTATCGGTCACTTTTACCGAACCGCTAATGTTACGGGGACGTAAACACACCAGCATCGGTTGTCAAGCGATGTTGGGGGGACAGACACACACACACATATATACATATATACGATGGGCTTCTTTCAGTTTCCGTCTACAAAATCCAGTTACAAGGCTTTGGTCGGCCCGAGGCTATAGTAGAAGACACTTGCCCAAGATGCCACACAGTGGGACTGAACCCGGAACCATGTGGTTGGTAAGCAACCACTCCTGCACCTATATGTATTCATTTAACAAATTCCAGATTAGAGTAGACCTCGAAAATGTTTCCCAGTATGATTGCAATCTACATCGTCAAAACGTATGCAATAAAACTACATTATCCAACGTAGTCAAAGACTCGTTTTTAAGACGGTAGTATAGATTTAAGAGAAATTTGGCTGCTGTTTCTAGCAAGGTCAAGCAGTATAAGCGGCTCCATTGTTTGCACATCAACGATATTGTTTTCTTTTACCTCGTGTGTGTAGGTTGGTGGGGAAGAAGTTGTTCTTTTTACAAGTTTTTTTTCTTTGCCGATATTCAAGTCAGTCACAAAGTGGCAAGGCTCTTTTAAAGCAAGATAACTGGTTACCTGAATCGCTTGATTTATACACACACGTACAGGTATATGTACATATAAAGACATACAGACACATAGATATACACATATATAGGCTTTTTAAGGTCCTGATAATTAAATATACTTTCACTGCTTTGAGAAATACAATTTGATGGTCTACGTTGTCACATGACAAATGAATGTGACGGCAAGATGGCGCTTTGTTTCCTTATCCTCCGTCGGGTGTGAATTCAGAAGTACATCAACTAAGTTGAAATAGATATCGGTGAAATCAGCGAAGCATGACGATAAAGTATTTAGCAGCAAAATGAGATTGAGACAGATTATATCGAGCTTTTGTAAAAAGGATGGTATTATTCTTTTATCTAGATCTTGTTAAATTCTTTCAACCACTTGATGTATTTCAAATTTCCAGCAGATTTTGTTTTCAAATGTAATCTTCACGTTTATGTTTTTGTTTTACAAAATTTCTAATGTGAAATCGCGTGTTGAAACAGATATTGTTATATTTCGGGACGGTCATTCCCCCCTCCCCCGCTTGCCAAATAAACACACGCACTATATATTTGTTCTTCACTCCAGGGAAAGACTTCCGACTCCCCCCCCCATTTTCTCCCAAATTTGTTTATTAAAAAATTTTTTTGTTTGCCAAAAATCCCCGTTTTCGGATACGGAGGTTCCGGAAAATTGCCAAAAATCGGCATTGTGAAATCTTCCACCCCTTTCTCCCCCAACTTCTTCAATTTTTACTTTTTTCCCCAACACTAACCCTAAAACCCTAACCCCGTAACCGTAAGTACAGAAATGTTTTGAAATTTTTGTCCGAACCATTAATGTCCGTATTTTTCCGCATATTTAGAAAAAAATTTCTTTAAAAAAATTTTTACAAAAATTTTTGGGAATTTTTTTTCAGAAAGGAGGGGGGGGATTTAGAAATGTCGATTTTTGCCAATTTTTTTGCAGATTCGTATTCCCCGTAGCCGAAAGAGGTGGGGGTTGTGTCGCAAAAAAAAGAAAACAAATTTAAAAGGTGTTTTTTTGGCAGGGTGGAAGTCTTGCCCACTTCAGTTTTATTATTGCTCTTATTTTATGTCCATTGTCTGAAAATCTTTCGTCACACATCTGCGACTCTCTATCTCACGTGTCTCTTCCTGTTTTGTTTAACAGAATAGGAAGAGACACGTTGCTGTCCTGTCCTGTCCAGCCATGTGCTCATTTTCGCTTATTAAATGCTTAAAACGCATGAGATATGAGGTGGTCGTGAGATGTGCTAAAAATAACTGCCTTAAATCATGCGCCCCAACTTTTTTTGTATAATTATGTGAATTGTTGTGTGTAGAATACAAATTCGCAAATGTTTTCTGAAAATTCTAAAACATAGGTAGGGTTGTCGGATAAATGCGACTCATCGTGTGACTTATCACATGAATTGAAAAATAGAGTGAAGTGGGTTAGTGTCCTTGGCCATTCCGGAATAGAAGAATATTTTTCATTATTACTTGAAAAAAAAAAAATGTAAAATGTGATTTTCGTCATCCTCCGTGTAGAAATTTTGAAGAAAAAAAAAATTGAAATGCTTCAAATAGTTGGAAAGAATTTAACAAGATTCTTCAAATCTTTTCTGTTTGGCTGCCACTTTTCAATTTTTTCAATTTTGTTCCAATTGATTTCAGATTTGGTGCATTGATGTAGTTTTGTATGGTAACTATTGACATGAAATTCATTTCCCCCCATAAATCAATAAATAAAGAGTCAATAGTATTCCAAGTTTGCAAATGTTGGGTAATTTTAGCCAATCGAAAGCCACAGACACATAGGTGCTTGTTTCCATAGTAATGTAGTGAAACCTCTCTCTCTCGGCCATTCAATCACAAATGATAACGAAGCTGCTAAAATCTAGCCTTCAGCTGCCTTGGTCCCTTCTATCCACTATCCTGATTGGTTCTTATTTTGCGCGGCAATTGTCCCCATGTTCTGCTTGCTTAGGGGGCATTTATGTCCAATCGTGGCTTCAGCTAAAGTCACGTGATAGAGAGTTTTACTGGGTTTCCGGTGAGCTATTTTCGCCTATAAATAAGCCCGATCCAACGACGGCAATCGTCTTCGATTCCAGATCTCACACAGGTCTGGGCGTTGACCACACACATACGTCTTCGATTTCAGGTCTCTCACAGGTCTGGTCGTTGACCACATACATACAGAACACAACTACAGCCTGTTCCAGCGCCGACGTCTTCTCCACCAATGTACTGTCTACCATTGTCGTCGCCAGCAACACCAACCTCAACAAGAGCGGTTTTATCTCGACGCTGTTGAGTGGATGTTTCCACTCACGATTAATAGTCAGAACTAACCAGCCAGAATATACTATACCAGGTAACACAGGTCGCAGCATTCGACGCTCAACACACATAGTGTGATACTACAGCTCTGCTCCTTGACCGCAACTTCCTGCGTATGAACATTCTAAATCTTGTGTAACTCTTATACGAACTGGTTTTCTCTATCTCAGTGTTTAAGACTTTTTACAGTCTATGTTACAGACACTCTTACTATGTTATCTCGCATGCACGCGCACACAGACACAAACAGTTTCACTTTGTTAATAAATTTATTCTCATTATATATCTAACGGTTGAGTTTGTCCTAAGTTCTTTTACTGGCACTATGGCTCGTATCACTCACGATGAGCCTTTCTATATTATATATAATCTTGTATTTTGTGTTCGACCGTGCGACATGGTAAAAAGGAGCCTTTACCTTCTACGTCGCCATCTCCTTTGGTTCGCACGGTCGAAGTATTACAGTAACAAGCCAAGTTGTTACCAAGCTGCTTACCCGTCTGTTGCTATCCTGTCCAGCCACGTGCTCATTTTCACTTATTAAATGCTTAAAACACATGAAATATGAGGTAGTCGTGAGATGTGCTAAAAATAACAATTAAATAGGCCTTAAATCATATGCCCCAAATTTTTTTGGCATAATCATACAAATTCCTGTGTGTAGAATACAAATTCGCAAGAATTTTCTGAAAATTCCAAAAAATAAAAATGCTATGAAGGGTTAAAGGGTGTGCGCAAAGCAGAATTCCGTCACTATTTCATTTATTTACAGATTGACATGAAAATACGTGCTATCGTTGCAATGTCGACAGCCTGTGCAGTTATGCACAAAACGACTGCTTCCAGGGGGCATCGCCTTGATGGATTTATTTGAACAAATTGATCGCTAGTACTTTGGCATTGATGTGTAGATAAGGAACTCATTTTGCGACCATGTCATTTTCGGGCTCTGTCCGAGTGTACGGCACCTTGAGCAAGTGTTTTCTATTTATAACCCCGGGACGACTCTTGTGGGTGAATTTGGTTGTTGGAAACTGTAGAGATTATGCTTCAGTTTGGGTCGCAAAGCCATGCAAATTTGCTTTAAGTCGTCATGGACCCAGCCCCTTCCTCCTGACTAAGAGATTTAAAATGTTTTTTTCAATCTCAGGATCATTGCTATATTTAGAAGTTGTAACAGTAAATAGCATTTATTGTTTATATTGGTCCATTACTCAGGGAAAGGGATTTCTGCACTCCTTGTTACCCCCACCTTTCAGCACACACACTCACACACACACACACTCACACACACACACACTCACACACACACACACGATCACATACACCCAGGCATACATGCATACACACACTTACAGGCAGACACGCACGCGAACATACACAGGGGCACTTATACTCACACGCGCACACACATTTATACATACGTGCTCGCTTGCGCGTACACATCTCTGTTGCTCATCATATGAAGGAACTTCTCGGTGCGATCGCTTCACTCCCAGAAATAATAACCACATACCCTTCAAATCACAGTCTACTATCTTAAAATGAAATGGCACATTAGATAATTGTAGTCCAAGTTCACCATGTCTGACTCAACAGATCTATAATCAAATGTTTTTTGTTATTCACAAATGGAACTGATTTCATTAAAAATTTTCTCAGTCAAAAATGACTTAGGACTAAGCAACATACCATAACCAACAACAAAAATACACGAAGACATCACGCGCATGCGCACACATATACACTCATACGTCTTTTCTTTTTATCCTTTACCTGTTTCAGTTTTTGGACTGCGGCTTTAAAGTTTTAGTCGACCCCAGAACTAAACCTTGATTTAAATCTACTGTTTATTCTACCCGTCTCTTTTTGTTACGCGTAAACAAGTCAATACCGGTTGTCAAGAGGTGGTGGTGGGACAAGCGTCAACACACAGACACACACGACAAACTTTCCGCGTCCGTCTACCGAGTCCACTCAAGACTGTAGTAAAAGACACTTGCCCAATATGCTGCACAGCGGGACTGAACCCAAGACCACCACATGGTTACACACAAGCTTCTTAACTACATATATGCATACAATATCTATCTATGTGTACGCACACACACACAGAAGTTTCCTTGTAAAACGCTACTAAGATATATAGAGTAATCCTTTATAGTCTAATGCTGGGCTTCTACACAGTTTCCGTGTACCAAATTCACTAGCGAAGTCATGGACCGGTCTGGGGTTATAGTAGGAAATGCTTGCCTAAAGTGATGTGCAGTGGGACGGAACCTGAAAACGCGTGGTTGTGAAGCTTACTTGCTCATCATACTGCCATGGTTCATTAGCCTACATTGAAACATACACATACTAGAATATTAAATTAAATTCTGAAAACTAGAAATATTGAGAAATAAACTTTGGAAATTATTAATGTTAGCTCAGGCATGGCTGTATGGTTATACACTGCTTGACAACAGATACTGCTGGCTTGTTTACAACATCATAACTTAGTTGTTCGTTTAAAGAATCGATAGAAGGTGTAACTACAAGATTTTGCATCTACACGGCCGTAGTCCAATGACTGAGACAAGTAAAAATGAAAAAATAAAAAGTATTTAATTTTTTGTTCGATAGAGTTGAATGATTATTTTTCATTGGAAGTTTCACACTTCCCCTCAATACACATTTTTCATCCATTTTTTTAATCCGTTTACTTTAATGTCTCACTTGAAATTTAATTGTTTCGACTTCATTGAACGTTACCTTTTTGATGTTCCAGTTTACTTACATCCTCCCACGAAATTTTCGTCATTTCAAACAATAGTTGTCTTTCGCTTTATTTTATTATCTCGTATATTCTCTTTCTTCCCCTGCTTACTTGTTTATTTGTTCCTTTCTTAATTTCTTTCTTTCTTGCTTCACTGAATCCTATTGTTTATTGATATTTTGCACCGGAATCGGCCATCTTTGATTGACATCTCATATTATTAATTTCTAAAGAGCTTAGTTCAATTATTCTAAACACTGCAGGAGATTTTTTTAACGGAAAATCAGTGTTATTGTTGACGGTGGTGGTGGTGATGTTGCTGGGTGACTATACTGTCCATAAATTAAACACTTAACCCTGAAGATGGACCTAACTCCCATGGTCACCGACCTATTTGATCTATTTAGTTTTACTGCTGCCTACCTATTATATTTCGCTCGTTCATGACAGGATGAACAAGAAAAGAAAACAAAAAAATAGGAAATAACGGAAAATAAGATAAACTAAAAACTAAACCGTTATCTTTTATTGAAACGCTAATATAAACGTCACAATCAGACGAGCTTGGAATAAATTCTTCGCATCCATAATAGTGTTCAAGTGAAATACACTCCGTTTACGAAGGTGACATTCATTTAAAAGAAGAAAAGTGCGTGGCATTTCATTTTGGACAGACTATTGTAGTTACAGTATGGCGAATGGTTAAGAAATTTGCTTTGCAACTATGTGGTTTCAGGTTTGATTCTCAATTGGGGTAGTCGTCTTTCTTTTGTTTCTTTCACTTACACGTTATAAAGTCACCGATAGTTGTTCAATCCTAGTGATCGATAAAGAAAAAGGGTGAATGGAACTATTCTAAGCATGCTTTTGCAGATGGAGAATAACAGTTAGGTGAGGGTTTATCAAGATGGTCGTGGAAATGTGGGGTTCTTTGATTGGCTCCAGATCAATGGTGTGTGTAAATCTTACTGTATTTTTATAATTGGATATTATGGATCTAGTTGGTTTGGCTACCAGCATTTCAAAAATTGAAGTTTATTGAAAATTTTAAAATTTGGCACATTAATATACTTTTCCAGGTTGAATTGCTGGAGCTATCTCATTTTTCCAGAAAAATATTTTTAAAAAGCTATAGAGGTTTAAAGTTTGATCATTTTCACCCAGTCAGGAAACAAGATTTGGAAGCAGTCATTTTGTGCGTGACTGCACATGTCAATATTCTGAAAATAGCATGTGTTTTTATATGAAACTGGGTGGTAAGAAGCTTCCCAACCACATAGTTCTGAGTTCAGTCTCACTGTGTAGCAGCTTGGGCAAGTGTTTCCACTATAGCCTCGGGCCAACCGAAGCCTTATGAGTGGATTTGGTGGATCTAGTCTTTTTCATTCGCAGGTAAATTTCACATAAATTTCACAGGTACAACCTTAAAGTTGATACTGCTCTGCTAAACGCAGAAAATTTCTGTCTCGCTACGCTATTGGCGAAAAAATACATCTTTCTCGATTATTAGATATCTGTAACTTTTTCCTCCAATTCTTTTCTCCACATCATACCCTTATAGCAATTAGACTGGAAAACTATATTATTATTGCCGATTTTCAGATTTTTTACTGTCTTTTAAAAAAATGCATATTTTACGAATGAAAAAAACTAGATCTAATTTGGTAGATGGAAACCGAAAGAAGCCTGTCGTGTACACACACACACACACACACACACACACACACAGATATATATTATATTCATATATATATATATATATATATATATGAATATATTTATGTGTGTGTGTCTGTATTTCTCCCCACACTGTCGCTTGACAACTGATGCTGGTGTTTACATCCCCTGTAACTTAGTGGTTCGATAAAAGAGACCGATAGAATAAGTACCAGGCTTACAAGGAATAAGTCTTGGGGTCGATTTTTTCGATTAAAAGTGCTGCTCCAGCACGGCCGCAGTCAAATGACTGATACAAGTAAATCAAATTCTGCTTAACGTATGACATATAATCTCTCATAACTTTAAAATTTGGAATTTTCAGAAAATTCTTGTGAATTTATACTCTACACAGGAATTCATATGATTATGCAAAAAAATTTTAATGGGGGGGGGGGTCTGATTTAAGGACTGTTTAGCTGTTAGTTTTAGCACATCTCATAACCAGGGCACAAGTAACAAACATCGTCGACGCACGTGGCATCGCATAGACTATATATGTCAACACACGTGCTTTTTTGCTGACAAAAGAGTTCTCATGTTTGGTTTGTTACTATGGAAACAGGTATGAATGTGTTTGTGGCTGACGATTGACCTATATATCTATTGATATATAATGTATAGATGTTGGTTACAGCAACAGAATCTGTGTGGTCTGTGTTTTTAAAAATGGTATTTATAAATAAAGTGTAAAGTTTCTTAAGTTTGAATGCTCCATTGGCAAAAGAGTTGCTGAATTTTCAGGGATTGAGAAAAGATTTCTTTCATCATTGGAGAGGATTGAAAAAATGACTGGAAATAACAGAGAACTAATCCTTTGTGCATGAGTGGGAGAGAAGGACTGGTAGAGAAAGGAGGAAGAGAGCTAGAGAGAGGTGGGGTAGAGAAAGAGGGAAGAGAAGGAAGGAGAATAGGTGGGGAGAGATATGAAGAGAATTTAAAAGGATTTGGGATATGATGAGAGTGCTGGTGGAGGTGGAGAGAAGAATAGGGAGTAGATGAGGTTAGAACAGAAGGAAGAGGAAGGGTACTGGACAGTTTGAAGAGGGAAGGGGTTATTTTTGTTGACCAGGTCAATGACCATCAAAAGCATCTTGTTCTTAGCTTCATTCTCTTGCTCATCTGTATCACATGCACACACACACACACACACACACACACACACACACACACACACACACACACACACTCTCTCTCTCTCCCTCCCCCACACACACACACACACTATATCTTTTACCTTTTACTTATTTCAGTCATTAGACTTCGGTGCTGGGGCACCACTGGCTTGAATTATAGTTGTTCAACCCTACCAATAATTTTTTAAAAGCCAGTATTTAAAATATATATATATTTGTGTGTGTGTGTGTGTGTCATTATGTCCGTGTTGTCCCCACCACTGGTGTTGGTGTATTTACATCTCCTGTAACTTAACAGTTTGTCAAAAATACCTGATAGAATAATACCAGGCTTAAGAAATAGTTCTGGAGTTAGTTTGTGTGTTTAACATTCTTGAAGGTGGTGCCCCAGCATGGCAACAATCTGATGACTGAAACAAGTGAAAGATAAAGAAGTTGAAAAAAAAAAAGATGAAGATTTCACTTGGGCATAGGGATACTAATAACCTGGTTTAAGAACTCAGTATACTAATGCTTCAGAGTAAAGCATTAGTTGAATACAAAGTGTAATATGATAAGGTTACAGGAATTACATAATCAGCTTCAGTAGCTTACAGCTGTTTCTGCTATAAGATACAGTGCACTGCATCTTAGAGCTGAAACAGCTCAAATGGAACTGGACTCAATTGCCATTTGGTAATTATAACAAATCCTTTAGAAGTGGAGGTAATTTTAATTTATTGAGAATTTATATTGTATAGTATTTGATATACCTGTGTTTGTCTATGGTGTTCAAATACATGCTACTGTATTTGTTGTTTCACTGTTGTTTCTCTTTATTCATTTTTGTTATGTCCACCACCACCACCACTTGACAACTGGTGTTGATTTCTTTACGTTCCTGTAAACTAGTAGTTCAGCAAAAAGAGACCAATAAATTAAGTATTGGGGTCCAATGACTGAAACAAGTAACAGATAAAAGATAAAGATTGACAGAAAGGAAGAAAGAAAAAAACACAAGGGGATACTAAATTGATAGGTGAAATAAACATCAGAGATGCTTTATCTCATACAGAAACTGCAGGAGCCACTCAGAGGTTCTACACTATTCTGAAGCCATTGTTTTATTGGAAACCATCCTGTATCATCAGCAGGTGTCTCAGAGTTGCAAGTGTTTCACCCCTTAACCTGTACGCTTTGCCTGAGTGGAGCAGCAAAGGCTTCCACTTGTTGTTTCTTGTCAATCATAGCCACATTGTGCTTGTTTCAGCTGCTGTTAACTTCTTGATAGCTTTCTTTAGTAGCCTGCATTCCAGATCTATCTTCTGTAGAAAATAGCGCACTGATCCAGCTGGAAAACCACAGCTGCTGACTTCAATGGAGAATGAGGCTGCATGCCATCCCTTGACAAGGGCCTTGTCAACTAAGGCTTGATAGTTGTTTTTTTTCCCCTGGTGGAAAATATCAGGTGTATCATCCCAGAGCACTGTGAGTTTGACCATGATGATTGTTTTTGTACTTCTGGAGAGTAGGAACATGTTTGGTCAGAGTGATGTTACCACTATCTTATCTGGGAGAAAAAAGGCTGCCCTTCAGCTTACATTTACTTGAAAGAATCTGAAGTAAAGTATATATGTTTATAGTCAACTGAATAGCTATTTTCAACTTATCTGATGGATAGGATTCCAAAATGGTTAATTCTTATTAATCTATTGTTAATGTCTGTGTTGAAGAATGTGGAAAAAGTATGATGACGTCTCTTAGGTTTTATAGATGGTGGGCCATTGGAATGGGGTTTGTGAGAAGGATGTATGTACTATGTGAGCTTGAACATTTTGATTTTGGCCTTGGGCCTTGACAGGCACCAATTGATATTTGTGTATCACTTTCATATATGTATGTATGTATGTATGTATGTATGTATGTATGTATCTTTGTTTTTATTTTTCTGTTCTATAAAACACAAAAAACAACCACATTGTTATGACTTTTAAATCTCTGTTCAACTTCATTGAGATAATGCTTCAAAATAACCTGTAATATATATGTGTGTGTGTGTGCACATGTACTATATATATATATTACATACATGTGTGTGTGTGTGTGTGCATATGTATACATATATATATATATATATATATATATATATATATATATACATATTTACATACATGTGTGTGTATATATATATATATATATATATAAAATATACATACATAGACACATGCAATGTGTGTGTCTGACGTTTGTTGAGGACTATCATATTAAGTAACAGACGACATGGAGTGAATGAGATTGCTCTCGAAATAAAACGAAATATCAGAGGACACACAGTAAACTTTTCACAATATTACAATGACATGCATGTATACACACACCCACACACACACATACAAATATACATACATACACGCACACACGTGTGTTTTTGAATGTGTATGCTTATGTATGTAAGAAGATATGTGTGTGTGTATATATATATATAGTTGCTCATGACTGAAAATGGTAGCATGTTCTTTTTCTGTCTGAGAATACCAACTAATTCTTGAAGCCAAAGACTGGTCCATGAAACTTACCAAATTACCATTATTTTCAGCCACAAAATAACGACTTAAAAATTATGTATTCACTCAGACAGCACCCACCTTCATCCTACATATTCATATTTATATAACACACACACACACATGCATGCACACTATTTGGTGTTTACATAGACATATTATGTCTATATACAGAGGTTAACGTCAGTACCATTGTACCATGATAGATGTAGACAAAATATAGAGAGGCAGGTGCATTGTTTAGGTTATGTGAACTGTCAGTAGATATGAGTACAAGTGAGACAGCTGAGTATGCTCTATTTTTAATCTTTTATTCTTTTACTTGTTTCAGTGGTTGATTTGCAGTCATGCTGGAGCACCACCATGAAGGGTTTTAGCCAAACAAATCAACCCCTGCACTTTTTCCTTTGTTATTATTATTATAAGGTGGTAAGCTGGCAGAATTGTTAGCATTTGGATAAAATACTTAGCAGTATTTCTTTACATTCTGAGTTCAAATCCAGCTGAGACTGACTATGCTTTTGATCCTTTTGGGGTTGATAAAATAAAATACCAGTCAAGTACTAGGATCAATGTAATCAACTTGTTTCCTTTCCTCAAAATTGCTGGCCTTGTACCAAAATTAAGGAAAATTACAAACCTTTTTGGTTGATGAGATACTGTGACATTGCTGAAGACTATGTATTTGGACTGGCTTTTGTGCCAAAACTATAGAAATAATGTTTCCTAGAATCACTAGTGTAACTGGGATAGGGGTGGGTGGGTGTAGGAGTGGTCTGCCCTGGGTGGCACTTTTGGGTCTGCTGTAGTCAATATGTGTTTTTTGTGGTGTCTGGGGGCAAACGGAAGGGCTTCCCTGGGCAGCACATACTCTAGCTACACTACTGCCTAGAATTCCTCACTGCTGCTCCTGATTCAATACAATTCCTTTTTGGCATTTACTTAAGTTTGTGTGTACCAAGCTCTAATTCTGTGATACGAATTAAATGTTAATTTATGATCCAAATGTAAGGCAGCAAGCTGGCAAAATTGTTAGCATGCCAGAAAAATTGCTTAGTGGCATTTCATCCATCTTATGTTCTGAGTTCAAATTCTGCTGAGCTTGACTTTGCCTTTCATCCTCTTGGGCTTGATAAAATAAGTACCAGTTGAGCACTGGGGTTGATGTAATCAACTTAACCCTTACCCTGAACTTGCTGGCCTTGTGCCAAAATTTGAAACCAGTCTGTATTCCAAACACCAGATTAACAATGACAAAGTTATTTTACTAAATTCATTATTTTCAAAATTAATTTCCAGCAGTCAGGTGTCTAGCATTGACAAGGATAAAGAAGGTTGAAATCATGTGATCTGGTAGTCCTGGTGGTGGCAATGATGGTGAGTGTCTTCCACTAGCAATGTAAACAAGAGGGTTTATATGCACCACAAAACCTTATGAAGGGTTCTCTTATGGCAACTATTGCAGTATTCTGTGTTCTAACATGACATTCACTTATAAGTGGTGATAGATATTACCTTTTGGTGTTAATACTGTCTCTGTTGCTATTAATTATTTTTTAAAGGCAGTGTATTTCAGCAAAAATATGGTAACAAAAGGATTAAACAGACCTATGTCAAAAGGTATCCCCACCATGACCATCCTGTCATTTTTATTTAACATCAATTAATCCCACACTATATCATCTAATGATGGTAGGGTGTAATTTAACCCTTCTGATATCAACCTGCCTGAGACCATCCCTGGTTCTGTGATACAAATTTCTTGTTTTAAAGTGATCTAAATTTTAAAAAGAAACCTACCCTCTAAACTTCATGTCAATTTATGTTAGTAAATTAATTTCATGTTAATTTACTAAATTCTTCACTATTTTACTAAATTATTTAGTAAATTCTTTTATTATTACTAAATTCTTCATTATTTCAAAGTTTATTGCAATCAAGGCATAACAAAATGGTTATGATACAAAATGTTTAATAATTGTAGCAGGTTAATTGTGGACATCACAACATACTTCAGAATATGGAAACTAAAATAAGTCCAAAGTACATAAAATAAATATTTAAATAAACAAATAGAAATTTTAAAAAAATCAAGAGCAAAAAAAAAGAAAAGTTAACATGGTGATTTGTTTTTCAGGCTTTTCTTTGTTCTTATTCATATGCAATGGGTAAATTGTCGCCATTTTATATTTTTTATTTCACACATGTGCATTGTTTGTTTTTGATTTTGTTGACTACACAGTATAGTATGGTCAGCTGGGCACTGTCAGTGACAAAAACAGCACCATGGTGCAATTCACTCTGCCAGAAATTTGGAAACAATATGCTGTACAGCTTGGCATTCACACTGGAAGCTCCAATATGAACATTTCAGAGTGTTTGGATGTCAATCTGAGGACATGTACCGATGTTTGCAGTGATCACTAGTGATAACAACGTTATGCCTCCATTCATCTTCCCACATGACCTCAGACTGAACACAGAGGCTTACATCAAGTGCCTGGCAGTGGCAGTGCTGCCCTGGATCAAGAGGGGGGCTGCTAGAAGATCCTACAACAGGGTTACTGCACCATGCCACACAAGCAGAAGAACCCAGTCATGGCTGTCAGACAATATCTGCGACCACATCACCCCTAACATCTGGCCACCTAACTCCCCAGACTGCAACCCTTTTGATTATTGTGAGTGGGGCACAGTTGAGCAAGAGACCAACGAAACTCCTTGTAACACCAAAGATGAATTGAAAGCAAGGATTATAGCAGCATTCACCAACTTAAACAAGGAGACCACCCAGAAGTGTTGCAGGAGATTCTGAAGTTGTCTGGAGGCTGTGGTTGAAGCCAATGAAAATTTTATTGAATAAATTTATTCTTTAGTAATTTAATATATTTTAATGTAATTTTGGTAAATATATCTGTTAAAATGAGGTGTCAGTGTTATATTCACTTTTGTGTAATTTAGACAATTTATTCATTGCACCCTGTATATAGGTACAAGTGTGGATATATAGGCACAAACATAGCCATGTGGTAAGAAATTTGCTTCCCAACCACATGGTTCCAAGTTTAGTCCCACTGCATTGCACCTTGGGCAAGTATCTTCTAGTAAGGGATTGGGCTGACCAAAGCCTTCTGAGTGTATTTTGTAGACATAAAAATTGTAAGAAGTTCATCATATATATGTATCTATATATACATCTATGTGTATGTGTGTCTTTGTGTCTGTGTTTATCCTCCACCTTCACTTGACAACCGGTGTTGGTGCGTTTACATCCTCTTAACATAGCACTTTGGTCAAAGAGAACGATTGAGTAAGTACCAGGCTTTAAAAAAATAAAATAAGTGCCCCAGCATGGCCATAGTCTAATGACTTAAACATGTAAAAGATATAAAAAAAGATATAAGATGGTGGTTTGTTTTTCAGGTTTTTCTTTGTGTGTGTGTGTGTGTGTGTGTGTGTATGTGTGTGTGTGTGTGTGTGTGTATGCATGTGTGTGTGTTTGTGTAAATTGATCAGTTTAGCTGAGTGTCATTTTAGCAAAGCGCATCCAGCCATTTATAACTTGTGAATTTCAGCTAGCAGACGTTAACTGTTATTTATTTATTTCTACAGCTCAGCAGTTAGTGTGATCACACGGTAATAATGATTTCCAGGTCACTTCTTGTCCTTTCCCGGTTAGGAGTTGGGGTGCAAATATGAATAAACGTTTATAACGCTATGATGATGAGAATAGTTTGGAAGGGTGTTGTGGTAGTGGGGGTGCTGGCAACTCTGGTGGTGATTGGTTGTGGTGGAGGGAATCGACTTGCAATTAAATCAAATCTGAACAAAGTAGCAAACAGCAGATTTATAAATAAACTATAATGATTTATTATTATTATTATTTTTTTTATTATCATTATGATTATATAATTGCTGGCCTTGTACCTAAATCAGAATCTGTAACGAAAGTGAGTTGGCCGAATCAGCACATTGGACAGTATGCTTAAAGACATTTTCATCTGTCTTTATGTTCTGAGTTCAAATTCTACTTAGGTCAACTTTGCCTTTTCCTCTTTTCGGGGTTGAAAAAAAAATAAGTATCAGTTGAGCACTGGGGCTAAAGCATGCAACTAACCGTCTCCTTCAAATTGTCAGTCTTTATACCTATAGTTGAAAGGATTATTATTATTAGTACATAATTGCTGGCTTTGTGCCTAAGTCAGAAACCATTATAAAGGTGACCTCATAGAATTGTTAGAACATCATATAAAATACTTTGCAATATTTATTTTGGTTCTTTAAGTTCTGTGTTCAAATCCCATCTAGGTCGACTTTGCCTTTCATCCCTCCTGGGTTAATAAAATAAATACCAATTGAGCACTGGTGTCAATGTAATTGACTTACCCCTCCACTCCCAAAATAGCTGACCTTGTGCCAAAATTTGAAAGAATTATTATTATTAAGGTAGCGAGCTGACAGAATTGTTAGCACATCAGGCAAAATGCTTAGCAGCATTTCTTTTAACTTTACGTTCTGAGCTCAAATTTTGCTGTGGTTGACTCATCCTTTCATCCTTTTGGGGTTGATAAAAATAAGTACCAGTTGAGCACTGGAATTGATGTAATTGTCTTACCCCCGCTCCTGAAATTGCTGGCCTTGTGCTAAAATTAGAAACTATTATTATTACTATTGTTGTTTATTGCTGACGTTGAATGTATGCTAGAAGTTCTGTGAGTTTGTACCTTGTTTTTCCTTTTTAGGGATTTATTTAAGTTGAATTTGTTGTTCCACTGTGTTTCTTAGTTGATCAGAACCATAAGGGACTGATTAATCATTTTTGCAACTTGCCCTTCTGAGCAACATTATAAAAGGGAGAAAAAGTTTTGAAGCATAGAAAAAATTTCAAAATGGCTTCTTCATCTTTGTTGGTTGGCCAAAAAGAAAGGAAGGTAGGAGGGGGGTTTGAAAGTGAAACCACCTCTTGCAGTCAACTCCCATCATACAATGCTATAAATGTAGTAGTACTTTAAACAGTATTTAAATAGTAGCAACCACAGTAACAACAATAACATGCCTAACAAAGAAGCTCACAGAATTACTATCAGGAGAGAAGAGTGTTTTGCCACCCTTGTCACCACTATAGCAACAAATTAGTAGTACAAGCAAAAGCACCACTACCATCCCAATGATAAACAACAATGGCTGCAACAATAGTAAAAGCAGCAACAGCACAGTAGTAAAAGCACTGCAAAGAATATTTCTTTTGCCAAAATTACCAATGTTTTTGACTTTGTTTCACTCAACAAAAAGCATGAATATTTAGAAGAGGTGGAGAAACACATCAGCAAACTAGAACAAAGAAAAGTTATGTTCAATATAACATAACATCTTTTAGACCAAAGAGAGAGAAAAACAATTCTGTATAGATACTCATCTATGAAAATACACAAATTAGAACATATACTTTCAGACTAAGCTGAACTCTGGTTAAAAAACATTTAACCAGACATTGATTTTGTGGGACATGCCTATAAGTTTGGATGTATCCAAGTTATTTTCCACTCAAAAACACTAGTGCAGATGCTCTCTGCCATCTCAAAGAACTGAAGATTTTACACTGATAACAATCACCTCAAGGATTTCTGCTCCCAACTACAACAGAAAATGACAGCTGAATGAAGGCCTCCACTACTGCTAGTGCCAACAACAGTGACAAAAATCTCGAAACAACATAAAAGACCATTATGAGGTTAAAGGCAAGAGTGATTTTTACAGCAGTCTGTTAAATCATCTCCAGAAAACAATAAGAATTTGAATGACTGAAATTAGAAAAAGCAAACAGATTTATGAAGAAAACCTCACCAGTAAAGGACCAGTATGGATTCTACATACAATGCAAATAACAGTAATAATAATAATAGTTTCAAATTTTGACACAAGGCTAACAATTTGGCTGGAGGGCATAAGTCGATTAAATCAACCCTTGTATTCAACAGGTACTTATTTTATCAACCCCAAAAGAATGAAAGGCAAAGTCAACCTTGGCATAATTTAAACTCAGAATGCAAAGACACACAGAATACATTTTGCCTGGTATACTAATGATTTTGACAGTAATTATAATAATTCCTTGTTTAAGGGACAAGGTCAGCAATTTTGAGAGGACATGGTGTAGCCAATACCATTGACTCCAGTACTTGACTGGTGCTTTATTTTATCACTTCCTGAAGGATGAAAGACAAAATTGACCTTGGATGGATTTGAACTCAGAATATAAGAGGCTGGAATGAATGCAGTAGATCATTTTTCCAACACTGTAATTAATGATTCTGCCAGCTCACTGCCTTAATAATAATAACAACAACAACAACAGGGATAATGATGATGATAATAATAGTAATAAGTCCAATCAATAATCTAAACTGGGTGTTGTGTCTCTTTCTTGATGGCATTTTACCTGCCTATTTACTGAGTGTGACGAAGTCGTTTATAGTAATGTCTGACTTTGGCATAAGGCCAATCTTTCAGTTATCTTGTTTTGCCTGAGAGAGAGACCTTGTGTGTGTGTGTGTGTGTGTGTGTGCGTGTGCGTGCTTGCATACGAGTGTGTATATGAATCTATATGAATGTGATATGTATGTGTTTACACACTCACATGAGATACAGGAATAGAGATGTGGAATGAGAATGGGAAAGAGATATATAGATAATGGTGATGTGAAGGAGAGATGGTAGAGAAAATGAGTAAGAAAGAAAGAGGGAGCCACACATGCACACATGGAGGATGAGATTTAGTGAGAAGAAGGAGGAAAGAGCTGGAAAAGTAGATGAGAGAGACAGAGTAAAAAAGAGTGAGAGAGAGAAGTATAAATAATAGAGAGGGAAAGAGGACAGAAGAAAGATGTAGAAAGATAGATAAGAGTCAGTGATGGAGAGATCATGGAAAGTGGTGGGGGTGTGGGAGATCGTGGAAAGATGAAATACATGATTAAAAAAACCAATGAAAATCTTCATATCCAGAAATCTGCTGGTTAAGGTCAATTGATTTACTGTTGAACAACTCAACATCTTGTCATCTTATCATATGGGCATTGAATATGGTGAATACATCATTATCATCATCATCATCGTTTAATGTCTGATTTCCATGCTAGCATGGGTTGGACGATTTGACTGAAGACTGGTGAACTGGATGGCTGCACCAAGCTCCAATCTGATCTGGCAGAATTTCTACAGCTGGATGCCCTTCCTATCGCCAACCATTCTGAGAGTGTAGTGGGTGCTTTTACGTGCCACAGGCATGAGGGCCAGTCATACGTTACTGGCAACGGCCATGCTCAAAATGGTGTTTTTTACATGCCACCTGCACAGGAGCCAGTCCAGCGGCACTGGCATCCACCTCACTCGAATGATTTTCTAACGTGCCATCAGCATATTGATACAAATCATGAACTGATACAGGTAGAGGAACAGTTTGTATTATTTCATATCTTTTGCTTACAAGATCAAATCTAATGTGAAGTATGAGCCGATATAACCAGAGGGACAATAGAGGAACTGGTAAAATACATTATATGTTTCGTCTCTTTTGGTTGTGAGTTCAAATTTCACTGTGGTTTGCTCTACACAATTCCTCTACCTGCTAGATGTACCTGCCAAATCTCATATTGATCACATGTTATTGTCTTATGAAAAAGGAGGAATGCATAGAATAATGTATTCTGAGGTATGCTATGCCTGAAAAAATAATTAAAACAGAGTGGTCATGGCTGCAGTACTTTTGTTCATTGGTTTCCTGGATCAGCTCTGATTCCAGGGTTAAGAACAATGACATCATCCTGCAAGATGATGGGTATCGCATCCCTAAGTATCTACAGTATGGTCAACTTGACTGTGGATCATGTCCAGTGGACAATCCTTACTTGAGATATAGGGAGGCATGGCAAAAGTGATTTCTGTTCAATTATATTGAAATAAATTCATGGGAAAGACATAACATAACCGTTTACACTCAGAGACATACTGTGAAGAAGGATATTAAGAAAAGTGAAGGATAGTCAAAATCAACTACAGACAAACATGCACACACTCTCATACTTACACCCAAACAAAGGTGGAGAGGCATGAACTCTACGTGTCTTCTCAGCCTTTATCTGTGGTGATTGACTGCAATAATGATCACCATTCTTGAATAGATTTACACAGTGATCACATATGATGTGCCAACATGATGAGAAAGAGATAGTGAATGGAGGGGAAAAGGAGGGAAATGAAGAAATTTCCATCGTCTTCCTAAACAGATGGAGACAGACAACAAATACACTGTGGAGTGATTCAATCAACTTTACTTCCTTTTAAAAATTTAGGACTTTGTAAGAACATAAGAACTCATTAGTTTATAATCCTGCTTAAATTTAGAAAAAATATATCACATTTCATCTCTGCCAGACACCAAAGATGATTTAATGGTGAAAGAGACTAAAAGAGAATTGGCTGATAAGCGGAAAGAGTTCAGTTGAACAGTAGTGTACAGAATATTAAGATAATATTTGAGAAATGTCAGTTGGTAAGTTCAACTTCCGGCTGTTGGAGTTAAAGTGTTTTGAACTTCCGGTCATATTGAATTGATATGGTTGAGATAGAAACAGAGGTGTAGAATAGAAATGAAGAAAATGAAATATATTATACGCACATGCATTTACTACAACAGAAAATTTGAGTGACTTTGTTATGTAGTTTGTTCAAAATATAATAAAAGATATTAAAAAGCAATTAACAATAGAAGCACCAATGGATGTATAGTTGAAAAATTTGCTTTGCAACTACATGGTTTTGGGTTCTGTCCCACTGCACAGCACTTTGGGCTCTTAATAGTATTTAAGGCCAATGTAAATTTACTATATTCAATGTATTTGATTTGTAAAGTACAAATCAAGGTACTAAATGTAGCTGTAGGTAAAAAGTTTTTTAAAAAAATAGGCTCAGGTGTAGCTGTGTGGTAAGAAGCTTGTTTCCCAATTACATAGTTCCAGGTTCAGTCCCACTGCATGTCATCTTGGGCAAGTGCCTTTTACTATTGCTTTGGGCCGATCAAAGTCTTGTGAGTGGATTTGGTAGACAGAAACTGAAAGGAGCCCATCCTATGTATAGTCTGATAAAATGAATTCTCAAACACACATATAGCATCTTTTACCTCTGATGATATTATGCTTATGTTGCATAAATGTAAATTTAATGTTTATTGAGTATTAATAAAAACAGCTGTAAGTGAAGATGACCAGTTTGCTGTTAATAATAAACAATTATTAACTTCCCAGTCTCCATTTTCTTCTTCTTTTAAATGTGTGTGTGTGTGTGCGTATATATATATATATTTATATTTATGTGTGTGTGTCTTTGTGTCTGTGTTTGTCCCCAACCACTGCTTGACAACCGGTGTTGGTGTGTTTATGCCCCTGTGACATAGTGGTTTGGCAAAAGAGAGTGATAGAATAAGTACCAGGCTTAATAAAAAATAAGTTGATTCATTCAACTATAAAAAAAATTGTTGAGGGCGGTGTTGCAGCATGGCCGCAGTCTAATGACTGAAATAAGTAAAAGATAAATAGACTTGGCTGTGTGGTAAGAAGTTTACATCCCAATCACATGGTTCCATGTTCAGTCCCAATACATGACACCTTGGGCAAGTGTCTTCTAATATAGTCTTGGGCTGTCCAAAGCTTTGTGAGTGGATTTGGTGGGGACTGAACCTAGAACCAAGTGGTTGGGAAGTAAACTTCTTATTACACAGCCATGCCTGCACACATACACATGCAATTGCACACACACATTTATTTCTTACCCTTTTCAGTCATTGAACTGTGGTGATGCTGCGGTACTCCCTCGAAGGGTTTAGTTGAGTAAGTTAAACCCAGTACTTTTTATTAAAGTTTGGTACTTATTCTGTCCACCTCTTATGCCAAACTGCAAAGTTACGAGATGTAAACAAACTAACACAAGGTGCAAGGAAAAATCTGACACATGCACACACATACATATATACACACATCTATCTGTCTAGACCTGTTGAGTCAAGTAAAACCAATATCATAGGTGGGGCCAGTGCCCCTTGACTGGCTCCCGTGCTGGTGGCACGTAAAAAGTGCTATCCAAACGTGGTTCATGCCAGGTCCACCTGACTGGCTCTTGTGCTGGTGGCATGTAAAAAGCATCCACTACACTCTTGGAATGGTTGGCGTTAGGAAGGGCATCCAGCTGTAGAAACATTGCCAGATCAGATTGGAGCCTGGTGCAGCCGCTGGCTCTCCAGACCTCAGTCAAACTGTCCTACCCATGCCAGCATGGAAAATGGACGTTAAACGATGATGATGATATTTATATTTAGGGAGAGAGAGAGAGAGAGAGAGAGTGTGAGAGAGAGAGAGAGAGAGAGAGAGAGAGAGAGAGAGAGAGAGAGAGAGAGAGAGAGATAGATAGAGTAGTCTTAGATAGATAAAAAGGCAAAATGGTCAGTAGTTGGGCATTTCTGACTGTGGGTCTTGCTTAGTCAGGAAAATGACCAGGGACTAAATATCAACAACAACAACAGCCACATCAATTGGCATATAATTCTGTTGTCTCTTGAATTTCAGTTTGTAGCTGATGATTCTCTCTGCCCCAGAAAGCATATGATTTTGTGAGGTTCGCCTGAACTCACTGACTTCCAACTGAGTTATTTACAAGGATTGACAAAGTGTCTTAGTGCTAAACCATGAGACATAATTACCTCCTCTACTTCCTCTACCCCAGTGCTCGAATTTCTTAAACACCACTTGATATGTTCATACTCATACACAGATACACACCCTCACATTATAGTTGCACAAACATACAAGAAGAATAATAACTGCACATACAAACCATAAAATATAAGAAAGTTAAGTTTAAATAGGCTAGCATCCAATCCAGGGGTAAAAAGAACTCTTATTGCCTTGTTCCACTTGAAAATTTAAAGAGTTTGTTTAAGGTTATTTTCTCTTTTTTTTTTGTTTAATGAGAACTAGCTTCTGTATTTTTTTTTTACTTGTTTTAATCATTAGACTGTGGCCATGCTGGAGCACTGTCTTGAAGAATTTTTAGTTGAATGTATTGACCCCAGTACTTATTTCTTATTCAATTAGTCTCTTTTGCCAAACTGCTAAATTACGGGGATATAAACACACCAGCACTGGTTGTCAAGCGGCAATGAGACACACACACACACACACACACACACATATACACACACACACACACACACACACACGCATGATGGACTTCTTTCAATTTCTATCTACGAAATCCACTCACAAAGCTTTGGTTGGCTTGTGGCTGTAGTAGAAGACACTTGCCCAAGGTGCCATGCAGTGGGACTGAACACTGAACCCTGTAGTTGGGAAGCAGGCTCCTTACCACACAGCCATGCCTGTGTCTATTAAGTCTAGTACTTATTCTGTCCATCTCTCTTGGCCAAATTACTAACTTTGGGGAAAGTAAACAAACCAACACTGGTTGTCAGATAGTGAGGAGACAAACAAATGCACATGCAGACATTCATATAGACACCTTTACACATTCACATACGCAACCATACATGAAGGGCTTCTTTCAGTTTCTGTCTACCAAATTCACTGACAAAGCATTGGCTAACCTGTGGCTATAGTAAAAGATACTTGCATAGGGTGGCACACACTGGGAGTGAACCCAAAGCCATATGGTTGTGAAGCAAATTTCTTAACCACTCAGCCATGTCTTCGACACGTCTGTTAAAAGAAGACATGTAACATAGGCTAATCCAAACACATAGTTTTCAGTAACATAACAGTGTGATATAATATATCCTTTATTTTTTTTTTTCTTGTTTTAGCCATTGGACTGTTACCATACTGGGGCATCACCTGGAAGGGTTTTGTCAAACAGATCAACCTTCAGTACTTATTTTTTGAAGTTTGACACCTATTCTATGGGGTCTCTTTTTCTGAAACAGTGAGTTATCTGGATGTAAATAAGCCAGACACTGAACTGCAAGTAACTCACCACCAGCATATAGCTTGGAGCATATACAACATGTAAATCTTATAACTTTTGAAGCATTTTACATCACCTGATGAAGCTTAATGCACTGTGCATTGCATTGATGTTATTACATCATCCCACATTCACAAGGGAGCAATGCAGAATGAAGCTGAAATGATTGATTGCTGATAAAGATTCTAGTAACAGTCTGTCTTCCATATCAATTGTTTAATATATATGTGTGTGTGTGTGTGCTGCATGTGTGTATATGTATATATGTGTGTGTGTGTGTGTTTGTCCAACACTCAAGCTACACATTATTATCACCAACTCTTGTTTTGTGTAATTATTTCCACCCAGATTAAGAATTTAGATTTTAAGTGTTTGGGACTTCCAAACACAGGTCCATTGTTAATCTATTATACACTTACTCTAGCATCTTCTCATCCATTTATATACATATCTATATACATCTGCATCGACCCTTTTTGGCCAGGCCTACAGAATGATATCCCTGGTATTACTCTTCACTTGACATGTAGTATATAAATATATTTATCAATATTTCAGGGGATGGATATCAAATTTACCTTGATGTACATGAGCATAGTACTAAAAAGTATGACCTATATAGTGATTACCAGAAGTAAGACAGCATTTGAAGTGATATTGATGCTTAAATGCTAGCTTATGTATGGGACAGCAGCTGGTATTCCTATTAGAGACTGCCGAGTCGAACATGTGTTGGTGATTAATGGCTAATACGATCTGTTTCGCTGGATAATCACTGGTAATTAAAGCACTAAGACCGCAATAGAAATGAAGATATCATTGAAATATGTACGGACATGTATGTGTGTTAGTATATGTGTGTCCGTCTGTATTTTGCTTTCTCTCTCACTACATGTATACATATGTATAATACACACACACACAAAATATATACACATATATCAATATAACATATACATGTACACACACCAATATATGGTGTATGTGTTACGTGTGTTTATGTATACATACCTAAAAATATATATGCATGTATACAAACGCACATAAATGTATATGTCTTATATAAAAATAATATAATGCAGTAAACATATGTATGTATATATGACATGATGTACTAAATATACATATGTGTATGTATGTGTATATGTAACGTAATATACATATATGTGTGTGCGTGTGTGTGTTGCGTGTATTGTTCACTCACCCCGAAGGCGTGGTAAAACCGAAAAAAGCACTAAGTTAACCATTACACATACACTCATACACACACATGAAATGCACGCACATACACACACACACACAAACACACTCAGAGGCTGACAAATACACAAGACATATGCATAGCAGTGCATACAGATAGACTTGGGTTATGCACAGAATACAACCATGTACACAATGCTTGTATATGTCACACACACACACACACGCTTCTGTAAGCATGTGTATGTATATATATGCACATAAGAATTGTGCATGTATATTTATGTGTATATATGTTTATATATATGGATACATATTTACAGGGTACGGTGAAAAAAACTGTTGTCTAAATTATGCGAAAATGAAAATAACACTGACATCTCATTTTAACAGATATATTTACCAGAATTACATAAAAATATCTTGAAATACTAAAGAGTAAATTTATTCAATAAAATCACCATTGGCTTCAACCAGATGACGTCGGAAACTCCTACAACACTTCTGAACAGTCTCCTTGTTTAAGTTTGTGAATGCTGTCATAATCCTTGCCTTCAGTTCATCTTTGGTGTTACAATGAGTTTTGTTGATTGCTTGCCCAAATGTGCCCCACACATGATAATGAAGGAGGTTACAGTCTGAGGAGTTAGTTGGCCAGATGTTAAGGGTGATGTAGTTGCAGAAATTGTCTGACAGCCATGACTGGGTTCTCCTGTTTGTGTCGCATGGTGTAGAGCCCTGTTGCCAGACATAGGGTCTTCCAGCAGCCACCCTCTTGACCCAAGGCAGCACTACTTCCACCAGGCACTTGATGTAGGCCTCTGTGTTCAGTCTGAGGCTGTGTGAGAAGATGAATGGAGGCATAGCATTGCCATCACTAGTGATCACTCCAAACACCATGGGACTGAACTCATGACCATGTGGTTGGGAAGCAAACTTCTTACTACACTACCATGCCTGTGCCTGTGTGCGTGCGTGCATCACATGCGTGTATGCGCGCATGTGTGTATTGCTTGAATTTAACTATAAGAAGTTTTCCAACTGCTCAGAATTCTCTTTCTTAAGGCCTAGGTATGAGGCACGTATCGTATATATAAAACCCTTTTAAATAATTCTTGTTTCACTTTTTAATGCTTTCACTATTTTCTTTGAGCTTTTGCAGTAAGGCCCCGACATCTTGAGTTATAAATTCTCAGTTTTTCATTGTTCTGTATTTGTAATCAGGTATTGAATTTCTAGTTGGATGTCAACTCCTTTGATGTTGTCCTGCTCAATTTGTGGAAAGAACTGAGCTATCCATGGTCAGACCACAAATCCATGTCTCCAAAATCATTTTCTTAGAATTGTTTTACCAGTCCCTACCAGTTTTCTTGGGAACAAAAGTAGTTTCAAGCCAGCAAAAATCTAAATAATTTTTTCAGTATACGCTTTGATATCAGTTGGTAACGCATCAAGATATGTTTAGAGACAGTTATGTGCAAAGTTTGTCCAACAGCTAAGTTCAGCAAGATCCCTTCCAAATTTAAATTTTAATTGGTTGAATGATTTTCTTTTTTCTTTTTCTTTTCCATTTTATGCCATCAAAATTTATCCCACAGTTGTCTCCACAGAATCCAACTTTTTCTATCAACCTGTATTAGTAATTGAGACCAAGGGAAAAAGCACCCATGTTGGTGCTATGTAAGTAGCATCAATGCTGGTGCCATGTAAAATGTATCCAGTACATTCAGTAAAGTGGTATTTGGAAGGGCATCCAACTATAGAAACCATATCAAAGCAGATGACTGGAGCCAGGTGCAGCTCTCCAGCTTGCTAGTTTTTGTCAAACCGTCCAGCTCATGCCAGTGTGGAAAACAGACGTTAAATGATGATGATGATGACAATAATGATGATGTACATGTGTATATATGTATACATAAGTGTATGTGTGTGTGTTTGTGTCTATCCATTTATCTCGCTTTCTCTTGATATATACATACCGCCTGACTGGCCTTCGTGCTGGTGGCATGTAAAAGCACCCACTACACTCTCTGAGTGGTTGGCGTTAGGAAGGACATCCAGCTGTAGAAACTCTGCCAATTGGAAATATGCTGTGCGTGAGAAGACCCGGCAAGCCAAGTGAGACCTAAATCTAAGGCCTCAGCCAGTCCACTTATGCGTACTTTCCTTCATTGGACACTAAACTCCACTTGCGAAGACCTGTTGAGGCAAGTGAAATCGAAATCGAGTTAAATTGGACACTAAACTCCACTTGCGAAGACCTGTTGAGGCAAGTGAAATTGAAATCGAGTTAAATTCGACGACTGGCACCCATGCCAACGTCGTCTCCTTCATTGGACATGAAACTCAGCTTGAAAAGACTTATTGGGGCAAGCGAAAGCGAAATTGTGATGGCACCTGTGCCCAGCGTCGCCTTTCTGGCACTTGTGCCTGCGGCATGTGTAAGGACTTTCGAGCGAGATTGTTGACAGTGCCCCTGGACTGGCTCTTGTGCGGGTGGCACATAAAATACACCATTTCGAGTGTGGCCGTTGCCAGTATCTCCTGACTGGCCTTCGTGCTGGTGGCACGTAAAAGCACCCACTACACTCTCTGAGTGGTTGGCGTTAGGAAGGGCATCCAGCTGTAGAAACTCTGCCAAATCGGATTGGAGCCTGGT
Organism: Octopus bimaculoides; assembly: GCF_046866305.1. NCBI lineage: Eukaryota > Metazoa > Mollusca > Cephalopoda > Octopoda > Octopodidae > Octopus > Octopus bimaculoides. The sequence continues at coordinate 16,269,619 of NC_142937.1, forward strand.
GTAGCCATCTGGTTTCACCAGTCCTCAGTCAAATCGTCCAACCCATGCTAGCGTGGAAAGTGGACGTTAAATGATGATGATGATATATATATATATATATATATATATATATATATATATAGATAGATAGATAACATCTAGTTTCTATAGTTCCTTTTGTTGGAACTATGTATATATGTATGTATGTATGTGTGTGTGCATGCCCTTGCCTGTTCATGCATATATATATATATATATATATATATACACACACACACACACATCCATACATGTGTGTGTGTGTGTGTGTGCATGTGTATATTTATCTGTATGTATTTGAGTATGTATGTATGTACATATATATATGTATATATAGGTTCATTTCATTGGTCTGAAAATGAGAAATGTTGGGATAATGTACAGAGAAAGTAATATGAATTGGAGAAAGGGAGGGTGTGTGTGGTAATTGTGGTCCTGGATTGACTGCTATCAAATGTAAACAGACTGATGTTAATTATTGTGGGTGGCTTGGGTGTCAACTGGGGGTTGGGGTATGGTATAGTTCTGGTGATGGTGTGGTGGTAGTGGTGGTGGTGACGGTGTTGGGGGATGTACAGACGGGAGGGGGGCAGTTTGAGGTGGAGGAAGTGGTGTAAGGATTTGTTAAGTCAGCTATAAAAATTAAATTATAACAATAAATGAACTTAGTAAAAGAGATTTCGGATCTATTTTAAAACGGGGGCCACATTTTTCATTAATGTTTTACGTAGTGTTTTTGGTACCGAAAGACTTTCAAACTTCGTATACTTATCTATTTTGTATTATAGAACAGAAAAATATTTTTGTATTCGAATTTATTTCATGTAAAAAATTGTCTTATTTCGATAATTTCAACCAATCACTGACAAGTATTCAGTTGTTTATATTTACTCCTTTGGCTGATTAAGCGATGTAAAGTGTATTTAATCTCCATACCTTCGTTTTATTTGCTTTTTTCATTTTAAATTTGCTTTAACCCTAACCCTAACCCTAACCATAGGGTTAGGGTTAATTGTTTCAGAATCGTTTGTTTATGTAGTCGGCACGTAATGTATATCGGCTGAATGGACGTCAGTGATTGGTTGAAATTACAGAAATACGACAACTTTCACATGGAATAACTTACGGATTTCTTTTTTTTTAAGAAGACTAAGAGAAAAAGATGTTTTATATGACACATTCTACCAGTATTCCAACTTTCAAAGTGTTTCGTTAATGAAAAATGTGGCCCCCGTTTTAAAAAAGATCCGAGATTTCCTATAACAAATGCACACACACACACACACCCACACACACACCCACACACACACACACACATATCTAAATATAATATGTGACAATTATTCGGTAGGCATGATAAAACTCTGAGTTTCGGATGTCGGGGCAGAAGCCTGCACCAGCATCTCTTCAGTTATCGAGCCATTGAAAAAAATGCTATGAAAATGACCGTTAAAACAAAGGGAAATTACTGTGTGATTGACCGTTGTTAAGACAAAGGAGCTATTAGAATGACCGCTAAGTAAGGAGAGGGAGTAAAGGTAAGGGAGTAAAAATGTTCATAGTAATCTCGTAAGCACGCATGTCCATACATACACATGCTCGCCCGCACACCCATGTACATGCGCCTATATGTATATACTCATCTACGCTCACTTGAAACACACACATGCTCACCCACACATTTGCCAAAAAATATATACATACACGCTCGCACACACACACACACACACACACAAAAGGTTCATACACATGTCTATATATGCACATGCACAAGAAAAAAAGGGCTAAAGGCAAAATACAGAAAAATGTGTTAAAAAAGTGTAAAAAAATAAGCAATAAGAGTAAAACATGTTTATATACACACATACTCTTGTGCACGCACACACACATCTATATATGCACATACCCACACACATCCACACGTGTGCACAAAAATTCACAATTTTTGTGAACCCATGGATTAATCAAAAATTCGTGTTGTTTATGAATATGAATTCCATCATGGAACCAATACATCCTAGACAGCTCGAAACATCAATGAGGTGTTTGGTGAAGATGTGGCAAATGAGTGCACTGTATGGTTTGAGAAGTTCTGGTCTGGTGACTTTACTCTTGAAAATCAGCCCCGTTGTAGACTTTAGATTAAGGTGGGTAATGATGAGCTGGAAACTGTAATGAAGTGGAAACATCTTAAACTATGCATGAGTTAGCAGCAAGGTTCGATGTTTCAATTCCAACTGTATTGGACCATCTGAAACAAATCAGCAAGGTACAGAAGCTGGACAAGTGGGTATCATGCAAACTGAATGAGCCTCAAATGACACATCGTCTTCAAACTTGCTGTTCTTTGCTGTCGTGGCATAAAAGTGAACTATTTTTGCATTGTATTATTACATGTGAAGAAAAATAGATTCTTTTCAACAATAGCAAGTATTCTGCATAGTGGTTGGATAGAGACAAAGTGCCAAAACACAATCCAAAAAAGAATATTCACCAAAAAAGCTAACGGTGTCTGTTTGGTGGTCCAGCGCTGGTATCATCCACTACATTTTCATGGGACCTGGTAAGTCAGTTACAGTGGATGTATACATCAACTAGTTGAATGAAATGATGAGTGAACTTGCAATTAAACAACTGAGATTGGTCAATAGAGACATGCCAGTTCTCTTGCAAGACAATGCTCGACTACATGTTGCACAAAGAACGCTACTCAAGTTACAGGAACTGAACTTGGAAGTACTCTGTCATCCACTATATTCACTAGACCTTGCACCAACTGACTATCATGTTTTCCAGGCATTAGACAACTTGTTGCAAGGAAAAAACTTCAAATCTGAAGAAGATGCAAAAACAGCCTTTCATGATTTCATCACTTCTTGCTCTCCAGAATTCTTCACTGCTGCCAGAAATAAGCTACCAATAAAATGGCAAAATTGTGTTGATGATTTAGGTGCATACTTTGATTAACTGCATTGTTTTTTGTTGAGTTAAAGTAAAATAAACTTTCAGTTCAAAATTGGACATTCCATTCTTAATGACCTGATATATATCTTGTATGTAACTAAAGAGTTACATGGGAGTGATGATCATTAAAATAAGCCTTCCTTGTTCATAAGGTTGATATAGTGCTGACATACATCCTTCATTACTGTAATGATATCAGTCATTAGTAGATTAATATCTGCTGTAATTAGCATACTTGATTCTCCTCATGACAATGTGTCAGCTATGGAAATCCTGTTGTGTAAGTAAACTAACCTTTGTAATAAAATGCTGACTTACCTGTTCAGAAACCAAATTTGTCATCTTTGATAACATCCAGGTTCTCTACTTTCAAAGATACAAACATACCACTTCAATCTTCTTATAAAGTTTTCCATTTTCTCCAATATATATATTTCATGTAAAACTTTCTTGACAAAATATGCTTATATCCACAGGAAATATTGTATTGTGGTATCTGAAAGTTTGATCAAACATACGTATTGGATCATCCCATAAATAATACAGTTTTTTTTTTACACTTTTTATTTTTCAAAATTAAGATAAACAAAGTTCTTTTTTAATCTAAAATATACTCTCTTTCATTTTCTACAATGCTCTTCCATCTATCTGGTAGACTTGTAAGGCCCATCTTCCAAAAATCACTTATCTGTGACAAGAAATACTCCTTCAGTACTGTTCTGACTTCATCTACAGAATTCATATTTTTTCCAACCAAATGATTTTGAAGACTACCCACCCAGATTTTATAGTCTTGAAAGTTGTACAGTGACTTCACTAAAGCTGATGGGAGAAAAGAAACATCCAATATATGCTGTAAAGTCATTGGCATTAGGAAGGACATCCGGCTGTAGAAGCTATGCCAAAGCAAACATAGGAGCATGATGCAGTCCTTGAGCCCATCAGATCATGTCAAACCATCCAGCCTATGCCAGCATGGAACATGGGCATTAAATGATGATGATGTTGCTTTGTGTATCAATTTCTGCTGAAGCAAGGAACAATCATGTTTGTTCCAGATGAAAACCTAGTTTATTACTTACATGCATCATAATAGCCACTTGGAGAAGTTTAAAGGAAGCTATTTTGAATCCTTTTTAGTGTTTTGTAAGTGGAAAAATGGTAACAATATGAAGATTAGCATGACTGGCTTAAAGAATTCCTGCTGATGTTTATAAAAGAACATTTACCATACTTAATGTTGCGGAAAAGACAGATTTTCTATGTGTGTTACTTCCAAATGAGACAATAGCTTTTAAAACAGTGACATATGCCAGTGTGTGTGTGTATGTTTGTGTATGTGTGTGTGTCTCTGTCAGTGTGTGTATATTTGTGTATATGTGTGTACATGCGCATGCATGTTTGTGCATGTGTGTGTGCATGTGAGTTCATGTGTGTTCATGTGTGTGTTTGTGTATGTGTGTGTGTATGTGAGTGTGTGTGTGTGTGTGTGTGTGTGTGTATGATATCAAGAGAGAGAGAGAAAACACGTGGTTCCAGTGATAATAGTTTTGTACAAAAAGTGCTAGAGATTTGCAAGTTATTTAAATTGATCCCATCAGTGCCACCATCACGACATCACAAATAACACCACCATCAACATTGTTACCACAGCTGCCACCACCATCACCATCACCATCATCATCTTCACAACCACCACCACTAAAAACTACCAGATTAACTACAAATGTTTAGAGTTTAATTCTCATATAATGTTTCAGAATGAACCTGCATTCACTACATAACTTATGATTGCTTGAAGAAGGTCGTGTATCTACTTCAATCTTTGGAATTATATCCCCTCTTGAACAACTGATATCCTCATAAATTACATCATTCCTTTATGGAAATGGGTTACCACGATAAGTGTTCCAGTTGATGACTCAATCAACAAAACAGCCTGCTTGTGATATTAATGTGCAAATGGCTGAGCACTCTTAGCATAGTTCTCAGGGAGATTCAACATGACCCAGGATGTGACAAGGCTGGTCTTTTGAATTACAGGTACAACTCACTTTTGCCAGCTAAGTAGACTGGAACAACAAGAAATAAAGTGTCTTGCTCAAGGATACAACACGCATCAGGAATTGAACTCATGATCTTACAATTGTGAGCTGAATACTCTAACTACTTATGCACACACCATTCCCTTATGCATATCAATTGCAAGGAGTTCAATACACATAAATATTTCATAGATTGCAGTTTCAATACCAACCATCTTCAAGTCGAGAACAACATCATCAGCATTATTTAACCCTTTCGATTTCAAACCAGCTGAAAATGCCTATGGGTCTGTAGTATAAATGTCTGGTTTTCAAAAGTTCTGAATTAAAATCTTCCACCAAACTTTAGTCATAATTTATGTTCCTAACACTAGCTTAATGATAACTCAGGTATTTTACTAAATTCTTTGTTACATTTAAAATTAATTGAAAGAAACACAGAGCACCTCAACAGAAATATGGTAACAAAAGGGTTAATGTCTGTTTTCCAAGGTAACATGGGTTGGATGGTTTGACTGGATCTGGTTAGCCACAGGGCCGCATCATGCTCCATGGATTTGAGAAATTACCTGCCTGACTTCTATCAATGTAGGCTCTCTCTCTCTCTCTCTGCTGTAACAACATCTTTTCTCTTTGACTTATTAATTTAACACCTTTTTTTCTAAGGTTTAGTCAAATTAGATGCATGTGTAGCTGTGTGAATAATAAAATTACTTCTGAACCTTGTGGTCTTGGGTTCAGTCTTTATGTACAGTACCTTGGGCGAGTGTTTTCTACTTTGCTCCTGGGCTAACCAAAGCCATGTGAGTAGATTTGGTAGATGGAAACTGAAAAGAAACCCAATGTGTGTGTGTGTGTGTGTGTATCTTTGGTCCCTTTGCAACTGCTTGACAACTGGTGTTGATTAGTTTATGTCCTTGTCACTTAGTGGTTTAATTAAAAGTGACTGATAGAATAAGTACCATATTTACAAATAAGTACTGGGATTGATTTGTTTGACTTTATCCCAGTATGGTCTCATTCCAACGACTGAAACAAGTAAAAGATAAAGAAGAGCAGCTCCCAGCAACCCTTTTTTAGGCCTTCTGAGATCAGTGGAAGGAAAGGTGGAAGTGATTCTCAGAACAGAGACCTACCCTGAATGCTTGCAACAGTGTATTCCACTAAAGTTACCTAAGCGCCAGCTATCTTGTACACTTGGTCTTTGCTTCTAGGCATCTTTAATGTGACCCGACCCCAATAGTCTGTATTACATACTCTTTAATCCTTTTTCATCAAGAAGTGAAAAATTTGACTCTGGGATCTATCTCTGCCCTCTGTTATCTCTCCTAACACATACATGCTACAATTCAAACTGAACCTTAGCGCATAAACTATATTTATCTCAGTCTAGAAAGACCCCCACTCCTATCTGAAAATCAAGGACAATTACATCTTTCCCAAAATAGAATAACTATTAGCTAATAAATATTACAGATATTGTCGTTTAGCCCTGGTTAAGTTTGTTTAAGCAAACCTAAGATCAGAAACATTCCAGCCATGACCACATTGTCTTTTTAGAAGTATCTATGGTTACATTATTCAATGCATCCTTCTTGTTTTCAAAGTTATATGATGTGATTTTCATGGAGTTTTGGCAGCTATTCCTTGTAAGTCTATTGACCATATAAAAGCCTCTTCATAACATCTTGTTATTTATACACAAAAAGTTTAAAAAAAAACACCACAAACAATACATAGGGATATTGATGGATCAAATACCTATGTATAAAGAGATTAGAGTGTTATCCATCATTCAACTGGTGACTTTGGAAATATGCTTTTGCTATCAAAAACAATGGTATACATTCAATAATCATAATTTAGCGTTTAATGATTTTCTTCATAGAACATTGGTGGTTTAAGAATTGAGAGAATAGAAAGTTCTTAGTGTTTACATACAGAATAGTAATCTTTCCTGGGAATTATACCTTATGAAAGTGTCTTATAGTAGCCAATAATTTTAGTTTTGGTTAAAATAACTTCACCAGTTGTTTTCTTTTTTATGTATACTATTTCTTTTGTCATTGCTGATTTAAGATTTATGTTGTTGAAATTCAATGCAGAAAATGAATGAATGTCAGAGGTTTTGCTTTCAGGCAAACAATTTTTGATGTGATTACGAGGCAGGAATATTACCATTATCAAAGATGTAAACAGTTAGGAATTGGTCCAGCATTCATTAAGAAATTTAAAGTAATTTATCTTCATAAAATAACAACAAAGTAAATTAAAAGATAACAAAAGAAAAAATAAGGAAAATAAAAATACAAAATGATGAAAATGATGCTAAAAAAATAAATTTAGCGGAAAATTTGGAAAGCTGAATTTTGATCTCAGTAGCAGAGGAAAAAAACCCCAGAAAAGAATGGAAGAAAACAAGAAAAAAACAAAACAAATAATAATAATAAAATAGAAGAAACTAAAAAAAAGAGACAATGAATAAATTAAGAAACAGAATGGTACCATGGCACCATTGTTAAATTACAACAGATAATGACCCCCCCCCCGTTGCTATTTTATCTATCTCTTGTTTCTTCTCTATAATACAACCCCCTCCCAAACCACCACTATTTATCTGTCTGTGGTTCCTCCTTCTGTATAATATGACACTATCAATAATGATATTATTAGAGAAAGAGGAAAGCTGGTTCAGCACAAAGTGTTGTGGGAGGTTCGACTGTTAAGTGTCAAAACTACTGTGGTGGCTGCTGGCTACTGATGTGTGTGTGTGTGTGTGCACATGCATGCTTGTGTATGTATATGTGTGTGCATGTATATTATGTATATTATATGTATGTTAATTGTATGTCATGTGCATATATTATATTATACATACATGCGTAATATATATATATATATATATATATATATATATATATATATGTATGTATTTGTATATTATGTATATTATATATATACAATAAACTTATATGAATATTGTCTTTGCAACCTTTTCAGTAGTCGTCGACCCTGTCCATTATCAGGACTGCATTCTTTCTCTTTTTTTTGTGCACATGCATGTGTGTGTATGCATATATATATTGACCTAGACCTTTGGAAATGTGCTGTGCGTGAGAAGACCCGGCAAGCCAAGTAAGATCGTTGCAGTGCCCCTGGACTGGCTCTTGTGCAGGTGGCACATGAGATGCACCATTTTGAGCGTGGCCGTTGCCAGTACCGCCTGACTGGCTCCCGTAGGATTTTCGAGTGAGATCGTTGCCAGTGCCCCTGGACTGGCTTGTGCGGGTGGCGCATAAAAGACACCATTTCGAGCGTGGCCGTTTTCGTGCGGGTGACACGTAAAAGCACCCACTACACTCTCTGAGTGGTTGGCGTTAGGAAGGGCATCCAGCTGTAGAAACTCTGCCAAATTAGATTGGAGCCTGGTGTTGCCATCCGGTTTCACCAGTCCTCAGTCAAATCGTCCAACCCATGCTAGCATGGAAAGCGGACGTTAAACGATGATGATGATGATGATGATATATATGTTTATATGTATATACATAGATATATGTATGTGTATATGTATGTTTATATGCATGCACATGCATACACTGATAAATACGCACATGTACATACATACTATAGACATACACACACACATAATATACATAACATCTATTGAAAGAATCTTAGGAAAGAAACAGAATATGTAGATATTTTAAGTGAAATAGTTATCAGGATAAACACATTGCCCTGTCTATCAAATAGATATTTTTTTTACTGGTTTCAGTAACTGATTTAATAAATGTATTTAGCTCAAGATAGTCCTCAGCATTCTCAGGTATCATCTTCAGAAATTTTTAATTATATCATACACAGATAGTGAAGGCACATGGCTTGGTGGTTAGGGTATTCTGCTCATGATCATTAGGTCATGAGATTGATTCCTGATGGAATGTTGTGTTCTTGAGCAAGGCACTTTATTTCATGTTGCTCCACCCCACTCAGCAGGCAAAAATGAGTTGTACCTGTATTTCAAAGGGTCAGCCTTATCACACTCTGTGTTAAAGATATGTGTGTCTGTGAAGTGCTCAGCCACTTGCATGTTAATTTCACAAGCAGGCTGTTCTGTTGATCAGATCGACTGGAACCCTCGTTGTTATAACTGATGGAATGTCAGTTAGTTACCTTGATAGTATTTAGTCGGATAATCATTTTTATTGATCCCTATTTTATGAATGACTGAATTTATCTTGTGCTATGTCCATTGTAGGGAGTTACTTCCCCTCAGATAGTATGTATGTACTGAGGTTGATTTGTTCAACTAAAATCTCTCCAAGGTGGTACACCAGCATAGCCACAGTCTAATGACTGAAACAAGTAAATGATAAAAGATGAAAATAAAGAGCCAAAATAAATACTGCCAGGCATTTTCTCTCTTTTTTGTCCAATACTCAATATAATTCACTCAATCTGCCATCTTGGATTAGTAGGTGTGTATAGTTTATTGAAGGGTGAAACACAAATTTGACCTTGTTGGGATTTGAACCCAGAAAATAAAGAGCTTTAATAAATACTGCAAAGCATTTTGTCCAACACTAACAGTTTTGCCAATCCACTACCTATTGTTATATTTTTCAACATTAACCTTTTAGTATTTAAACTGGCCATATTAGGCTCAAATATTCTACCTGTTTTATGTTTAAACTAGCCTGATCTAGCCTCCCACACCTCTCCTACAATGTCATTCTAAAAATAAACAACCACGTCATTGTAATGTTGAAGGTACAGGATAATGCTTGATTTATTAAAAACAAAGCAAATAAATAAGCATTACATTTGATAGAGTAATCCAAATGCTAATGGGTTCATAGATATAAAAAAACCCAGGGGAAATTCCAAAGGTTTTGTTTTCTAAACAATGTTTACAATTCAATTTCCACTTTTTTTTCTTCTTGGAACTTGGTTTCAGTTATGTCACTAATATCACTAAAAAGGTCATGTGTTTCTCCCAATCTTGTATTTGACCATCCTTAAAAGTTTTAGGCTTGAAATGTTGGAAAATTTATTTAAACGATAATGAATGACTATGAGAGTCTCTGTGTGGCTGCTCATCAACTTGCTAGAAACAACAGTTATATCTCTCTCAAAATTACATCTTACTATTTTGACAAAGGAAGGCATGCTTAATAATGTAGTCTTAGATACACTGTTAGTAAAAATGAAAAAGTAGGATGATCATTGCTGAAAATGTTTTTGATCTATTGATTGATTTCTGTGATCATAGCTGACCTGGTGTTAAATGACAATAACAACGATAAATATATTTTCCTTTGTAAGTAAATCAATTTTGATAAGTGTTCAGGATATTGACGAGTCGATGATATTGTTTTGATTGGTTTTTCTGAGAGAAATAACAAAGTCTTTGTTGTTGGTATTTGATGTTGATGAAAGGATGTTGTGTTGTGTATCATTACCATCAGCTGACTTGGTCACCACTGTCAACACCACCACCAGCACCAACATCATCATCATCACAACCACAACCCTCACCATAAACACTACCACAATCCACACCAACAGCACCTTTACCAACAGCACTGTCATCACAACTATCACCACCACCACCACCACCACTACAATCACACTGCTGCTATGTCACCATCACCACCACACATACCCTTGCCTGTTAGGTCATGTGGGGTGGTGGGTGGTGGGCTCAGCTCCTTCCTCCAGCTTTGGAGAGAGAAGCATAAAACAAGGCATGAGAGTGGCTAAGAAGTTTAACAAACATATTGCTTCCCAACAGTTTGAGCAAGTGTCTTTTCCATTGAATTTGAATTGAGTGAAGCCTTTTGAATGAAACTTAGTTAAGATAGAAAATATGAAGAAAACCTTTGGCTATACTACTTTTCTTCTTGGGTGCTAGACTTAATCTAGTTTCACTTCAACAATTTTAGCTGAGGCGACTCTATTGCAAGTATTTAGACGAGACATTTGGTCTGAAGTTGACACAATATTTTTTGTCTGAGATTTACTCAATATCTGAGTATGCAACTTCCTACTATAGCAACCCATGGTTCATAATTTCTCCCTGATGCTGCCCCTTGTATGACTTTCTCTTGGAAACCCCTAAAAACAAAAAGTCATAGGTAATGTTTTGTGCTCTCTCTGTCCATTTGTGTGTGTGTAATATCATGCATACATCCAGGATTTAACTCTCTATACACTTGTTTTTTTTTTTCTTTCTTGTTTTTTCTCGTGTTTTTTCAGAGTCCAGTATCCTGGTTTTTAAATACATCTAAGCCTGAAAGATTGCTTGAAGATACATGGCATGTTATATATATATGTATATATATATGTATATATATATGTATATATATATATATATATATATATATATATATATATATATATATTTAAGAATTTAAGGATTGGAGAAAACGCATGTTATAATTGATGCGTTTTCTCCAATCCTTAAATTCTTAAATATACTCAAATACCCAAAATTTCAAGGAGTTCCTGCCTTAAAAACAGGAACTAAACCACAGTTATTTTGTGTTCTTTGCTACATTGGTTTCTATTAACCCATTTATTCTATCAGAAGAATTTTTATTCATTAAGATAGAAGAAATACACATAATTATATATATATATATATTTGTGTATATATATATATATATATATATATACACACACACATATATGTGTGTGTGTGTGTGTGTGTGTGTGTGTGTGTGTGTGTGTGTGTGTGTTGTATAAAGGATCGTGGGTAAAGCCAGAACAGTGCAAAGTAAATGCGAGGCAAATTCCAAGAAAACAAATATATTAATCACACACATGCACATTGGCAATATTCATCAGTTTCTTGAAAAGGAGGTCATAACCCAGAAATATTGAATGCAAAATTAGTCTACAGTAATTCATATATTTGTTTTCTTGGAATTTCCCTTGCATTTACTTCACATTGTTTTGGCCTTACCCATGATCTTTTATATAATATATTCTACACAATACTTCATAGTAATTATATATATATATATATATATACATATATATATATATCTCCCAATTTGAGTTATCTTAAAGCATGAAACTACTTGTAACTCTTTTGCTGTTGTGTATATTAAATGACATCTCTCACTGGATGGAATATTTTTTTGTTGATCCTACCTATAATGGACCTGTAAACTATATATATATATATATATATATATATATATATATATATATATATTTATATATGTTCCTATTATATATATATATATATATATTTATATATGTTCCTATCTGTACACAGACACCTTGTGTTCTGTTCGGATTGTAATGTAAAAAGAGAAGTGTAGACTTGTGTATTGTTAGTCCTCAGAGTCTAAATGCGAGGTTACTTTGATGAGAATAACATTACTGACAAATGAGGAAGATATTGATGATGACAATAGTGTCAATGATGATGCCAGCAATGATGACGATGGAGGTAGTTGTGATGATAATTATAATGGTATATGCTGGGTGGGGTGGGGGTGTACAGATGGAGATGTTGCTGATGGTAACAATGATGATTGTGGTGGTGGTGATGGTGGTGATGGAAGGTGATGGTTGTGGTGATGGTACTGTGTAAACAATTCAGACAGTTATAAAGCCATGTAGTGTAATGTTTGCCTTAACTCTGTGCAGTACTGTTGCTGCTGCTGTTGCTGCTGCTGCTCAGAACATCATTCTCTCCAGCTAAGGCAATTGTAAAACAACAGAAGAAGCAGTCAAACCACTGGTGGTGATGTGTTTCCACCATTGAAACTTGCCGAATTCCCGTTTAAAAAACAAACAAGCAAAAACTCAAATCCCTGCCATGTTTGTGGCTCATTAAACGGCCATCACAGGGCAATGCTTGTTTAATAGCTTCAAAGGGGTTTTTTTGTTTTTTTTTTGGTAGGGGTGGTGGCACTGGAGACTGGACAAACTAGTTTCTTTGATCTTTAGTAAAATAGGCAATCACTCAGTGTGGGACTTTCACCCTGGCAGGGCAAGTGATAGGACATGGGGTAGGGTCTTTGTAACCACTTTATCTCAACACAACATGCGTAGACTGAATTATCACCATCATACATATATGCATCACCATTATCATCATTGTTTAATGTCCACTTTTCTATGTTTGCATGAGTCAGATGGAATTTGTTGAGGTAGATTTTCTATTGCCTGGATGCTCTTCCTGTCACCAGCACTCACCTGTTTCTAAGCAAGGTAATATTTCTTTTGGCCAGACATGTTTTTCATGGAAGATTGGAAACGAACATCACTTGTATGATGATGATGCTCATTTACAAGCATCATATGCTCCCAATACGAAAGTGTATACGCACGCACACACACACACACACACACACACATTACAGGCTTCTTTCAGTTACCATCTACCAGGTCCATTTAGAGTTTTGGGGATTATAGCAGTAGATATTTGACCAAGTTGCTGTGCAGTAGGACTGAACCCGAGGCCACATTATTGGAAAGCAAGCTTCTCAATCACACAGCCACACTTAGCCTATATAGACATTTAATTCTTGTTACCAGTTTTCTTGGAATGAAAGAATTAACATTTTTTTGATTTTAATAAAATAATTCACGAGGTGCAAATGGAACAGTGAGAATCCAAACAATAGTGTATACATTCTTTCTTAATACATTATGGCAGATTTGAATGGGAATTTCTGATCACTGTTGTTTTATGTCATCAAAGAACACCTCTTCCCTTTAGATCAGTGGTTTTCAACCAGGGTTCATATAACCCTTGGGGATCTAAATAAGATTTTGTTGTTAAAATTTATGTACAATGAATTGGTTTTACTTCTACAAAACACAAAATATTTCAATTTCTTTTTGTTATGGCGAGAATCATGATACCCCCCTGTGAGAATGGACTAGCCGAACTCGTATAAGTAGCAGCATGTTTGACTGAGAGCGAGTGATGAGAAATCGCAGGAAGTCGAAAGGTATCATTTGTGAGTTTGTGGAGTTGCAGGGAATTGTTGAGAAATTGCTATAGTTCATTGAGAGTTGTTTTGGATTGGTTACAGTTGTTGGTATTTGGGAATACCTCAAGTGGAGACAGTTACTGTCTACCTTGTTCCATGGTACTATATATCACACTCTATTAGTGCACGACACTAAGGTGACGTATACAGAAACCACATTATAAAACTTTTAATAATATTTAATTATAAAAATATAATAATGTGATTATTCAAGCATCAAATGGCTATGAGAGTCCACCCAAGTAAAACAGGAATCAAAGGGACCCCTTTGTTGTGAACCACTGCTTTAGATGACGTGTGTTTATGATACATGATTGACTGATTTAAAGAGGACTGCAGCACCCCCCCAACCACCACCCTCCATGACAAACATTCAGGTGAAATCTTCTTGTTCTTGTCCCATCCGTGTATTCTTTGTAATCACTGACAGTGAATGTGTTTAAGGTGGAAGACATAAGCCATATCAGTGTGATTGGTCTGGGATTGCATGAGAAATCACAGGATGGGCCATATACTTCTTTCCTTAACTAATTTATGAAACAAATATAACCTATAAGAATATAGTGCAAGTTATTTGGTAACCACACTAATGCTGGTCGTATGAAAGAACGTACCCAGTATACTCTGTAAAACGGTTGATGCTAGTAAGGGCATCCTGCTGTAGAAGCCATGCCAAAGCAGACATTGAAGTTTGATGCATCCCTGTGGCTTGTTGGATCCTGTCAAACTGTCCACTCATGCCAGCATAGACAATGGATGTTAAATGACAATGATGATGGTGATGATGATGATGATGATGATGAATCCATCGATGGGAAATTTGCAATTTAGACAGAAATAACTGTCTAGCCACCATTGTCTACCTGTTTAAATATTCAATCAGCTTTTTTATTATTTTTTACTTTTACCAGCCACCCTTCCGGTCAAGAATAGACAAAGGCTTGGGTCACCAATGGAGCCTGAATGTGGTCACTCAATTTGCTAGAAATAGCAGTCAGATTTTTTGCAAATCACATTGTATCATTTGAAAATGTAATGGGAAAAGACACAAAGGAAATGTAGGCTGGATACAGTATTTAAAAAGAACTGTTGGCATGCTTTTGATCTTTGGTCTGCTCAGTCAGAAGTGTGAGGGGTAAGTCAGGGTGGGGGTTAAGCAGCAACAATGGCAGTAATAATAACAATAATAAGTACAGCAACAACTGCAACAACAACAATAGCAATAACAACATTAACAAAGGCAATAACAATAACAGCAACAAGAACAATACCTATAACAGCAGTCCTTCAACAACCAACAGCCAACCAACTGTGCAACCATCCAATTTAACCTGCCACCCCACTAATACCCAATACCCCCTTCCTCTAAACTCCTCCCCACCACTCTGTCTTTGTTTACTGGACTTAACAGCAGGACTATAGAATGTTTTGTCAGGCTACACAGGAAAACCTGTTATTTTATTTACTTCATATACCACCACCACCACCACAACCAACTCCACAAACACCACTACCACCACCACCATCACCCCTTACAGAGTTATCCCTTTTACACCATATCATCACCACAAGGTTATCACACATGCTGCTGTTGCTGCTACTACTACTCCACTATTAACCTCTTACCACAACCCATCTATCACTCTCAACTACCCTACTCCCTCATCTACCCACACACCTACCTCACATCAACTCTCTTCCCATCCTTCCACTCTCACCCCCATTTCCCTCACTGAGCAATATCACCACTCTTATTCCACCCTTGTCAGTTCCTCTAGCTCTTTTTGTTTTTATCTCTTTACTTTTGTTATCAATAAGGGTGATGATGATGATGGCTGTGATGATGGTGATGATGGTGACAATGATGGTGATGATGATGATAGTGGTGATGATGATGATGATGATTTCGACAGCAATGCAACCAATGTGGATACTGATGATGAGCCAAAATGTATTAAATATTGTGTCATAAATACAGAATGACTTCTACTTTTTACTTAATATCTATTACCAATGTTTTGCTGACAGTTAACTTCATTAATACCTCTTATCCTGAGTATTTGCTCAGCAAGTACTTGATATGTGCATATGTTGCTGTTTGTACATGCTCATATTCGTAACACAGAAATAGCCAATCTGTAGATGTGTGTGTGTGTAATGGGTTTACCATCAATTTTGATGTATAAAGTTTTAGTAACCAAATTATAGCTGCTAGATGACCTACAGAGATGATTTATTTTCAGTGGTGAAGGCTTGTGTAGGATCAACCAAACTTTTTGGAAATGTTGATTGCAGAAAGTTGGTGCAAATATTTGCTTACAAAGTCAATGAACAACACACCTCAGACTTTTCTTTTAGAGTTCTTCATCTTTTGGGTTAGTTGCCTTTGTCACAGCTTATTGTCCAATCCACCCTGGTTAGGCTAAATGTGCACCTTGGCACCAAACCAGAAATGAATATATATATATCATGTAATTTGGATGGCCATTAACTTTTCTGAGTTTATTGCCCTTTGATGGGTCTTATTTTTCACCCTGCAGGGTGTCTAAAAGCCATCCTGTATACCAAAAGGTCTTGCTGGTGTTGCCTGTTTAGTTACTGATGGCCCAACTATACAATGGGTTGTAGTAGGTTACACATTACCAGTAGCACTCACGAGTAACTTAACCACATGGTTCTGGGTCTCAGTCCCACTGTGTGGCACCTTGGGCAAGTGTCTTCTATAATAGCTTTGGACCAACGAAAGCCTTGTGAATGGATTTGGTAGATGGAAACTGAAAGAAGCTCATCGTTAATATATATGTGTATGTGTATGTTTGTGTCTGTGTTTGCCCCCCCCCCCCCCATAACTTAGCAGTTCAGCAAAAGATATCGATAGAATGAGTACTAGGCTTTATATAAAAGAAAAAGTACTGGGGTCAATTCATTTGACTAAAAATTCTTCAAAGTGGTGCCCCAGCATGGCTGCAGTCTGATGACTGAAACAAGTTAAAAACAAAAATGTGTGTGTGTGTGTGTGTGTGTGTGTGTGTGTGTGTGCGTGTGTGCGTGTGTGCGTGCGTGCGTGCGTGCGTGCGTGCGTGCGTGCGTGCGTGCGTGCGTGCGTGCGTGCGTGCGTGCGTGCGTGCGTGCGTGCGTGCGTGCGTGCGTGAGAGAGAGAGAGAGAGAGAGAGAGAGAGAGATGATATTTGCACGCATACCTATCTATGTTCAAGCATGTAGATGTATTTCTCTGTATTTTTTTTGTTATTATTTTTTAAGGAGCAATTTGTTTGTGCTAAGATGTCAATTGGAAAGACTTTATATATCTAACTGAATTATTGACAGGCCAGAAGTCATTAAACAATTTCATTGCCTTAAATAGTCCTTGTAGCCAACTGGATGTTTCCATTCTGACAGGAATACTGTTATCACCAACAGCAATTTTGTTTTTTGCTTTTTGTTCCAGTAATTTTTGGTGAAACTTACTGACAACTGTTTCATAAAAAGCTAACCTACTTAATTAAGCTAATAACATTGATATCTATATGAGAAATTATCTCTGCTCTGGAAATAACTTGCTTACTTACTTTTTGTACAGATAAGCCTCTGCAAGTTTTGAGCTGAAAACACAAGGTGATGTTTATAAATACTATGAGGTAACTAAAAAAGGGAAAAAACTGGTACTCCGTCGGTTATGATGTGTTTCACTTGATTTGATCAATGGAACAGCCTGCTCATGAAATTAACATGCAAGTGGCTGAGTACTCCACAGACATGTGGTTCTCAGAGAGATTCAGCATTACACAAAATGTGACAAAGCTGGCCCTTTGAAATACAGTCATGACTCATTTTTGCCAGCTGAGTGGACTGTGTCAGTGTGAAATAGTCAATCTGTTAATGTGTGTGTGTGTGTGTGTGTGTGTGTAATGGGTTTCCCATCAATTTTGAT
The DNA here is from genome assembly GCF_046866305.1 of Octopus bimaculoides. Taxonomy (NCBI): domain Eukaryota; kingdom Metazoa; phylum Mollusca; class Cephalopoda; order Octopoda; family Octopodidae; genus Octopus; species Octopus bimaculoides. The sequence continues at coordinate 16,287,594 of NC_142937.1, forward strand.
GTATAACGATTTTGTATCCAAATTATAGCTGCTAGTGACTTGCTCAGGGATACAACATGCTGCCAGGAATTGAACTCATGACATGATTGTGAGCTGAATATGCTTACTATGAAGCCACATGTCTTTGCACTAACTAGACTTGTGTCCTACCAGTTCTGCCAACCCCATATTTAACGGGAGTAATTGAATCCTTCTAATTTCAGTACAACTTTAAGGGGATCAGGTAAGTAGATTACATCTATTCCTGTACTCAGCTGGTACTTTATTTTATTAACTCTGAAAGAATGAAAGGCAAAGTTGACCTTGGTGGAATTTGAACTTCGACGTAAAGAATTGGAAGAAATGTCACTAAGTATTTTCTCCAAAATACTAACAATTCTCCAGCTCACCACCTTAATAACAGTAGTAATTAATAATAAGTGAAATTTGTGATCTTTTGCCAAGAAATCATGATTAACTGGATAATACAATCTATTTTATCTCACTAATTTATTATCAACATATTTTTACAGAAAGAAAATAAAGAAAAAAAAACATTAGAATATTAAATATCAAATTATTTAAAAGAAACCGATAACTACCTTACCAAGGAAACAAAAAAATAGTGGGGATTAAGCAGTAGAAGATGGGGATGGAAGGAGTAATAGGTTATACACCCTCCACCAAATGGCATGTTCAACCATATTTCATGGACATCGTTTGCAAAGTCTCTATTATTTGTATTATTTGTGATCATATTATTTAGATTATCATCACCGGATTTATCATAAAATCTAGGTTATCTTTCTCTGGCATGAGGCACACATCAGGGGAAGTTACTAAATTTCAGAGTTTATCCATCTGACACCTCTTTTCCACATTTTTATCACTTTCAAGCACCACCCTCTCTTCTAAAATACTAGTAGTCTTGTAGCTCCTCTACAGGAAGAAACCTGTCCTACCTTGATTCTTTCTCTCATACTTTACCCTTTTTTATTCCTTATTCTCCAAGCATAAAACACCCCTCCCCTCACTGGCCCATATTTGTGGTTTGTAGTCTTGCAAGCTGCTGGGCAATCTCAATAGTGTTGGTTGCACAAAAAAAAGCACCCAGTACACACTGCAAAAATGGTATGCATTAGGATGGGCATCCAGATGTGAAAGCTATGTCAGAGCAGACACCGGGGCAAAATTCAGTCCTTAGACCCATCAAATCCTTGTCAAACCATCCAACCCATGCCAGCATGGAACATGGATGTTAAATGATGATGAGAAAGAAAGACTGAAGTATTTGGAGAGAAGGAGAAGGGCTGACTTTGAAGTGATGCTATAGAATATGTACAAGACAAAGCCAGCTCCAAGTTTCTTTCTATGTGTGTACCAGTTATATTTTGAGATTGATTCAATCAGCCACAATTACTTAACTACTGCTTGCAAAAGTCTGTGACCTTGTGCTTAAGTCAATGGTGTGTATTTGGTGAACAATTCATCTTTTAGATTCCATTGTGTCTCATTACTGGTAATGAAGTCCATTAATTTCCTGCAGCTCAGTTTCATGTGGTAAAAACAGAGTTCTTTCCATTTTTTTTGTTTATTTTTGTTAGATTAATTATGAAGCAAACTGTATGAGTAGGAGGTGTCAGCTATGTTAATTAATAAGTTAATATAATTATGAAAAATGTATATATTCCTTAAGAAAACACATTTGTTGATTTTATATTATCTTATTTTTTGAAATAGTTTTTGGTCTTCATTTATGTTAAAGCAGTGAGTGGGCGATTAAAATGACAAGTGTAGAAATGGATTGTGTTTTATATGTATATTTATAAATGTATTTATACATTTGTAAATTATATGTATATTTATATCTTTTTTATCCTTTTTTTAGATTTTTATCTTTTTACTTGTTTCGGTCATTAGACTGTGACCATGCTGGAGCACCACCTTGAATTTTTAGTCAAATGAATTGTTGCCAGTGCTTTTTAAAACAAAGCCTGGTACTTATTCTATCCATCTCTTTCACAGAACTGCTTAGTTACGGTGACGTAAACACACCGACGTCAGTTGTCAAGCTGTGGTGGGGGACAAACATGCACACACATTTATAAACAATAGGCTTCTTTTGGTTTCTGTTTACCAAATCCACTCGCAAGGCTTTGGTTGTCTTGAGACTATACTTACCCAAGGTACCATGTAGTGGGACTGAACCCAGAACCATATGACTGTGAAGCAAACTGTTATCACACAACCAGATCTGTGCCTATATATATGTGTAGTTATACATGTAGTTATATGTGTTTCTAATTTAGGCACATAGCTAGCAATTTTAAAGGGCAAGGGTTAGTCAATTACATCTTAACCCCCCCGGTGCTTAGACTGATACTTTATTTTCTTGACCCCAGAGGAATGAAAGGTAAAGTAAATTTCGGTGGGATTTGAATTCACAATGTAAAGACCCACAGCAAATATTCTTAAGCAGGTGCAGGTGTAGCTGTGTTGTAAGAAGTTTGCTTCCCAACCACATGGTTCTGGGTTCAATCCCACTGCTTGGCACCTCGAGTGGGTGTCTTCTATAGTAGCCTTGGGCTGACAAATGCCTGTGAATGGATTTGGTAGATGGAAGCTGAAAGAAGTCCATCATGTATATTTGTGTGTGTGTCTTTGTGTTTGTCCCCCACCACCACTTGACAATTGATGTTGGTGTGTTTATATCCCTATAGCCCAGCAGTTAAGCAAAAGAGATGAATAGAATAAGTACCAAGGTCAATTTGATCAACAAAAATTCTTCAAGGTGGTGCCCCGGCATGGCCGCAGTCCAATGACTGAAACAAGTAAAAGATAAAAGAGAAAAGATTAGCATTTTGTTGATGCTCTAACGATTCTGTCACTTTACAGCCTTAGAAATACGACTTAGTAATAATAATAGAATAATAATAATGATAATGATAAATAATAATAATAAAATCTAATCTAAATTTCCATATCCTGTTAAAAATCAAAAATGTCTCCACTTTGAACTGTAGCAGTTAACTAGTTAACAGACCAAACGTTGAATTAATCATACAATCCATAAGGTCTCTCCTGTTTCTTCAGCAGTCAACTGATGTCTATTAAAAGACAAAGACTACCGACATTTCTGGTTGTTTGGTTGTTTGAAATGTTTAAAATGTGTTTATTGGAGTAGGAAGAGTTAGGTAAAACAGTATTGGAGAAACTGGTTAAGTGCTACATCCGGTTTATCAGCTCTTTTTTTCCCCTCAGGGTCAGTAGGTTATCACAGGTTTCCCTATATAAACAATAGTTGATGCGTTCATAAACAGACAAATGGTACAAGAGACTAACATGAAATAAAAAAACAGATGAACAACAAGGAGAAAGTAAATGTGTGTGTGTGTTTTAAGATGAAGGTATTAAAGATTTTAAAGTAGTTTGGATTAAAGAGTCTTGTAGTGTAGCTGTGTAAAGTATTCAATAGGAAATGAGAAAGATTTTTGTTTATTTTTTTTTTATATATATCTTTTGAAGATGATTATTATTATCATATAAACTGTAAGGTGGTGAGCTGGCAGAATCATTAGCAAGTCATAACAAAATGCTTAGCAGCATTTCTTCGGGCTCTTTATATTCTGAGTTCAAATATTATCAAGTTCAACTTTGCTTTTCATTCTTCTAGGGTTGATAAACTAAAGTACCAGTCAATGTAATCAACTACTCCACCCAACCCAAATAAAATTGCTGGCTTTGTGTCAAAATTTGAAGCCATTATTAATTTGTGTCAAGGTAACTAAGACATATGGTGCCCCCATATATATATATATATATATATATATATATATATATATATATATATATATATATATATATATATATAAATCAAAATATAAACAATAATAAACCATGAAATAGTTTTTCATTTTTCAAAATGCAACAAAATAATAGTAAGATGGAAAATAACGTTCATTTTGAATACTTCCACTTCATATTTGAAAAGTTTTCTACTTTTTTTTTTTATTGCAAAGTCCTTGACAAGATCCTCATATGACATAAGTACACTTCAAAATTATATTTCTGATCATATAAACAACTTCAAATATTATGTTAGCAAGTTTAAAATGATTTCTTGAGTGCTGTAAACCATTTACCATTTCTATGGTACCCTCCTTTCTGTTGATGCCCTAAACACGTGCTTATTTTGTTTAGTGGTTAATCCAGTTGTGGGTTGATGTAATCGGCTAATCCCTTCCCTCTAAAATAACTGTGACAAAATTTGAAATGATTATTAGTATATAAACAACTGTGTTACCTGTTATATGATGGGTCATTTTGGAAGCATACCATTGCCACCATGAGTTGTATGAGGAAATATGGCATATATACAAGTTTCTCAGCCCAAGAATTACAGCGTGATGTGCTGCTTGACTGGTCCCCCCTCTCCCTCTCTCTCTCTCTCTCTCTCTTTATATATATATATGATGATGATGATGATGATCTTTTCTCCCGCCATGCCTCTGTCTACCCCTCCATCCTCTCTCTCCCCCTTCGTAGTTTTTCCTTTAAGGTCTTCAGGTTCTGGCTATATATAAATGAGAAACCCATTCTAAATTATCTAGCTGACGTACTACGACGAAATACCCAAGATGCAGATAAGATAGAGATTTTTATTTATTTACGGCCTCAAACATCTCAATACCTTGCGCTTTCTTGTTTCTCTCCATGAAATTCAATTGAATTCAGTTGTTGTCTTAAATTCATGCTTATTCATTTTCTAAGCTTCCTAAATTCATGCTACGTTATATTCTAATCACCCAGAATTCATTGCTCTTTTAAAAAAAAAATTACGATTTATGCATTGTTGTCTCTCAAATATTTAAAATCTACAATTAAGAGCCCTCTCTACTCGCTGGCGGTACCTACCCACCACCACTACCCATTTTCCTTTATTCAAAAATTCTTATCGCTCCTTAAAATTATGGCTTTTAAGTGTTGATTTCTCAGCCCAAGAATTACAGCGTGATGTGCTGCTTGACTGGTCCCCCCTCTCCCTCTCTCTCTCTCTCTCTCTCTTTATATATATATATGATGATGATGATGATGATCTTTTCTCCCGCCATGCCTCTGTCTACCCCTCCATCCTCTCTCTCCCCCTTCGTAGTTTTTCCTTTAAGGTCTTCAGGTTCTGGCTATATATAAATGAGAAACCCATTCTAAATTATCTAGCTGACGTACTACGACGAAATACCCAAGATGCAGATAAGATAGAGATTTTTATTTATTTACGGCCTCAAACATCTCAATACCTTGCGCTTTCTTGTTTCTCTCCATGAAATTCAATTGAATTCAGTTGTTGTCTTAAATTCATGCTTATTCATTTTCTAAGCTTCCTAAATTCATGCTACGTTATATTCTAATCACCCAGAATTCATTGCTCTTTTAAAAAAAAAATTACGATTTATGCATTGTTGTCTCTCATATTTAAAATCTACAATTAAGAGCCCTCTCTACTCGCTGGCGGTACAATTAAGAGCCCTCTCTACTCGCTGGCGGTAACCCGCCCTCCCACTCCCTCCACCGGAAGTTCATTCGTCTGTCATTCCTCTGTCATCCCACCCCCTCCACCGGAAGTTTCATTCCTCTGTCATCCCACCCCCTCCACCGGAAGTTCATTCCTCTGCCATCCCACCCCCTCCACCGGAAGTTCATTCCTCTGTCATCCCACCCCCTCCACCGGAAGTTCATTCCTCTGTCATCCCACCCCCTCCACCGGAAGTTCATTCCTCTGTCATCCCACCCCCTCCACCGGAAGTTCATTCCTCTGTCATCCCACCCCCTCCACCGGAAGTTCATTCCTCTGTCATCGCACCCCCTCCACCGGAAGTTCATTCCTCTGCCATCCCACCCCCTCCACCGGAAGTTCATTCCTCTGTCATCCCGCCCCCTCCACCGGAAGTTCATTCCTCTGTCATCCCACCCCCTCCACCGGAAGTTCATTCCTCTGTCATCCCACCCCTCCACCGGAAGTTCATTCCTCTGTCATCCCACCCCCTCCACCGGAAGTTCATTCCTCTGTCATCCCACCCCTCCACCGGAAGTTCATTCCTCTGTCATCCCACCCCCTCCACCGGAAGTTCATTCCTCTGTCATCCCACCCCCTCCACCGGAAGTTCATTCCTCTGTCATCCCGCCCCCTCCACCGGAAGTTCATCCCTTTGTCATCCTGTCAACCTCGGCTGTCTCCCGGAACCCATCTAGTGGCCTTGGCCATCCTCTCCCCTACCTTTGGGTAGCGCATTAAGGTTGAGAAATGTTTGCAGGTTGTAGGTAATGTTTTGCTTATGAATTCTTCCAATTGCAAGTTTTCTTTTCAGGTACACGACACTGCTTTTCCTCTTCCCAGGCTACAGGCCCACACCCCCAACACCCATACTGTTAGGATTGGCACTCTCAACGTCGGCACGCTGAAAGGTAGATCTGGTGAAATTGTTGAGATGCTTGAACGGAGATGCGTAGATATGTGCTGCATCCAGGAAGTAAGATGGAGAGGAGGTTCTGCAAGGTTCCTCACAGGCAAAGAACACAGGTACAAGATTTTCTGGGCAGGGAACACTGACGGGGTCGGGGGCGTAGGAATACTTCTAGCGGAGAAATGGGTGGATAAGGTAATCGAGGTCGTTAGAGTAAGTGACAGAGTACTTAAGATCAGACTAGTGCTTCATCATAGATTAGCTACTGTCATCTCAGCCTATGCACCTCAACCTGGGCTACCAGATGGTCTGAAAGACCAATTCTATGACACCCTCTTGCAAACTACCTCGTCGACGAGTGACAGGGACCTTCTCTTTGTGGCTGGAGACTTCAACGGTCATGTCGGACGTCGTGCTGGGGGCTTCCATGGCATACATGGAGGCTATGGCTTCGGTTCCCGCAACGAGGAGGGAACCAGACTGCTGGAGTTCTGTGATGCAACCAATCTTATAGTCTGCAATACCAACTTCAGGAAACCTGCCAGTCACCTAGTCACCTACCGCTCCGGCAGACACTCTAGCCAAATCGACTACATCCTCGCCAGAAATAGGGAAAGAGGGCGGCTTATAAATGCCAAAACCTACCCTGGCGAAGAATGTACCCCACAACATAGATTAGTAGTTAGCGACTTTGGGATCAAGGCAAAATGGGTGCCCAGAATTAGACAGGCTTGGAGAAGAAGGGTGTGGAAGCTTAAAGACCCTGCAAACGGACAGAGACTTAGAGACAAGTTACTTGAAGCATTTAACGAAATAGAAGGGGATATAGCATCATACAACGTGGAAGACAATTGGAGATTTCTGCGGGACAACCTGTTGAAAGCCACCGACCAGATTTGTGGGTGGTGTAAGGTCCCCTCCCAACCCAGAGTAACGTGGTGGTGGAACAAGGAGGTAGACAGGGCTATTAGACAAAAGAAACAAGCTTGGAAGGACTGGAAGAACGGTGGTAGCAGGGAATTGTACCAATGTGCCAGAAGGGAGGCTAGGCGACAGGTTTATTTAGCCAGAGGGGAAGCAGATAAGGAAAGATTTGCCAATGTTCTGCGCCGTGAGGACCAAAGACTCGAGGTATTTCGGGTTGCAAGACAGTGTAGGAGAGAGAATAGTGATGTTGTAGGAGAGAAATGTGTTCGCATGGATGATGGTACGCTTGCATTAAATGAGGATGCAAAGAAAGAGGTCTGGAGATGCCACTACGATAGATTGCTTAATAAAGAGAATGAATGGGAGAAAGAGAGCCTGCCTTATGTCGACCCAATAGAGGGACCAGCTATCCGAGTTGATAGTACCAGGGTAGATAAAGCAATTAAGAGTATGAAGACCGGGAAAGCCCCCGGCCCATCAGGAATCACTGCAGAGATGCTCAAAATATCTGGCAGTGTTGGCTATAGCCTAGTCACCCGTATTACGAACCAGGTGATACACGAAGGAGTCATACCCTATGACTGGTGTAGCAGCATCATAGTCAACTGCTACAAAGGTAAAGGGGACGCTTTAGATACAAATAATTACAGAGGCATCAAGCTGTTAGATCAGGTTATGAAAGTTACAGAGAGGGTCATAGCCCAACTAATTAGGGAGCGAATCAATTTAGATGAGATGCAGTTTGGGTTCGTGCCAGGTAAAAGCACTACTGATGCCTTATTTCTAGTGAGACAGTTGCAAGAGAAATACCTAGCCAAGGATAAACCTCTGTACCTGGCTTTCGTTGACATGGAGAAAGCCTTTGACAGGGTCCCCCGATCCCTTATCTGGTGGTCAATGAGGAAACTTGGGATAGAAGAATGGCTAGTGAGAGCTGTGCGAGCCATGTACAGAGATGCGGCCAGTAAGGTGAGGGTTGGAAATGAGTACAGCAATGAATTCCGGGTAGAGGTAGGGGTCCACCAAGGTTCCGTCCTCAGCCCCCTATTATTTACCATAGTCCTCCAGGCAATCACAGAGGAGTTCAAGACAGGTTGCCCCTGGGAGCTCCTCTATGCTGATGACCTTGCCCTAATTGCGGAGTCACTATCAGAACTAGAGGAGAAGTTTCAGGTGTGGAAGCAAGGTCTAGAATTGAAGGGCCTTAGAGTCAACCTAGCTAAAACCAAAATCCTAATAAGTAGGAAGGTAGATAAAACACAAACCCCTTCAGGTAGATGGCCCTGCTCAGTATGTAGAAAAGGAGTAGGTAGTAACTCTATAAGATGTACCCGGTGCAAGCTATGGACACATAAGAGGTGCAGCAACATCAAAGGCAGGTTAACTAGCAAGTTAGTTTTTGTTTGTGGCAGATGTTCAGGTGCAATAAAGACTGCAAACAAACAGGAAACAACTTCTATCTCATTCCAGGGTGAAAAACTAGAGGTAGTCGATAGCTTCCGCTATCTGGGCGACCAAGTTAGTAGTGGGGGTGGGTGCGCTGAAAGTGTAGCTGCTAGAATAAGAATAGCCTGGGCAAAGTTTAGAGAGCTCTTACCCCTGCTGGCGACAAAGGGACTCTCACTCAGAGTAAAAGGCAGACTGTATGACGCATGCGTACGAACAACCATGCTACATGGCAGTGAAACATGGGCTGTAACTGCTGAGGACATACGTAAGCTCGCAAGGAATGAAGCCAGTATGCTCCGTTGGATGTGTAATGTCAATGTGAATACCCGTCAGAGTGTAAGTATCTTGAGAGAAAAGCTGAACATTAGAAGCATCAGTTGTGGCGTGCAAGAGAGACGATTGCGCTGGTATGGACATGTGGTGAGAATGGAGGAGGATAGCTGCGTGAAAAAGTGCCACACCCTAACAGTTGAGGGAACCCGTGGAAGAGGTAGGCCCAGGAAGACCTGGGCTGAGGTGGTGAGGCAAGACCTTCGTACATTGGGCCTCACCGAGGCGATGACTACGGACCGAGACCTTTGGAAATGGGCTGTGCGTGAGAAGACCCGGCAAGCCAAGTAAGATCGTTGCCAGTGCCCCTGGACTGGTTCTTGTGCGGGTGGCACATGAGATGCACCATTTTGAGCGTGGCCGTTGCCAGTACCGCCTGACTGGCTCCTGTAGGATTTTCGAGCGAGATCGTTGCCAGTGCCCCTGGACTGGCTTGTGCGGGTGGCACATAAAAGACACCATTTCGAGCGTGGCCGTTTTCGTGCGGGTGACACGTAAAAGCACCCACTACACTCTCTGAGTGGTTGGCGTTAGGAAGGGCATCCAGCTGTAGAAACTCTGCCAAATCAGACTGGAGCCTGGTGTTGCCATCCGGTTTCACCAGTCCTCAGTCAAATCGTCCAACCCATGCTAGCATGGAAAGCGGACGTTAAACGATGATGATGATGATGATGATGATACAATAATTTTAAGTTAACTTTTATTAAATTTCTTATTGATGAAATGAATACAAATTTTCGAAAGAAAAATATTTATTACCTTAAAATATAATTCAATAAAACAAATTTCTCATTTGTATATTTGCAATAAATATGCAGTTTATTTTTCTGAATTTTATCAACATAATCATAGTTTATGCCATTGAAAACCTGTCTCTGCAAAATTTGAACCCCACCCCAAACTACTATTATATCCTCCTCCTCCTCCTCCTCCTCCTCTCTCTAAGATGCTTTCATGCATGTGTGTGTGTGTGTGTAGTGTTCCTTTACTCATTGTCTGCCACCAAGCCTAGTATGAGCACTCATTCTGCACTTCTAATGTTAATTGTCTCTGTATTCCTCTTTTCTTCTTCCTCTCTCTATATGATGTAAAGTGTGACTGGAGAAATCATTCAACCAGCCAACCAACCAACCAACCAACATTAATATCAACCTTTATTATAGAGAGAATATATTTATTAAGATTCAGATTTTAAATTTTTCTGCTAGGTTACTTGGATTGGCAGAATTGTTAGAGAATTGAACAAAAATGCTTAAGTTCAAATCTTGTGAAAGTCAACTTTGCCTTTTGTCCTCAGGTGTCTTTTGTTAAATTAAATACTAGTTAATCAATGTGAACAATTTAATCTACAAAATGCTACCCTTAAATTTCTTGGTTTTGTTTTTGCTTATATTAAAGATAATTATTATAATTCTTAACCTTACCAAAGATGGTTAGCTGGAAGAATTGTTAGTGCATTGGCAAAACTGTTTTTGAGGTATTTCTTCCAACTCTCTACATTCTGAGTTCAAATCTGGCTCAGGTCAATGTTGCCTATTATCGTTGTTAATCTTGTGCTTAAATCAGAAACAATTATTAGCCTTTCCAGAGACTGGACAGAGAGGTCTTTGGTTTTGCTTGTGCCATCTATATGAGAAAGAAAAAAATAAAAGAAATAAAGTAGAAAACTCAACAAAGAAGTCATTACAGGGTCACTTGGTTTACTAGAAACAATAGCCAGATCTCCCTCAAATCACAACTTACTGTTTGAAAAAGAAAATAGAGAAGTACATGCTGACTCCTGTTCTATAAATGTCATGCTTGAAAAATCAGTTGGGTGATCATGGCTGGAACATCTTTCATCGCAAATTCTGCTGGACTAGTTTTGACCTTGGGCAAAACATCATCATCACCATTTAATGTCTGTTTTCCATGCTGGCATGGGTTCGATTGTCTGACAGGAGCTGGAGAGCTGCACTGGGCTCTTATTGTCTGTTTTGGCATGATTTCTATAGCTGGGTGCCCTTCCTAATACCAACCACTTTACAAATGTACTAGGTACTTTTTATGGGGCACCAGCATAAGTGCTTTATACATGACATTGGCACAGGTGCTTTTTACCTGACACTAACTAGCACAGGCACATCTTATGTGGCACTACCATGTAAAAATTAAAACAATAATAAAAACCCAACACATTATCTGTTTACTCCTTTTGTACTTTCATTTATTAATCCAAGTTAGATTCTGTAGTAAAAAAAAAAGAAGTAAAGAAATGCAATCTTCATTTCTGTGAAAATATAAAACAAGTTTTTGCAAGTGAAAGATGCTAAAAATCTCTCTTTGAAAGTCCCACACTTAACTGCAGCCGTCCAGAACTTTTATTCTTGTCATGGAAAGGAAATGTATTAATTTAATATTCTTTTCAGTTAAATATTTTCAAATTCATTTTTATAACTTCTTAGGAATGTTTCCTGTTTTAATATTTCAACATTCTCATTAATATTAATGCTGTGAAAAGTGGTGAGCTGACAGAATTGTTGCCATGCCAGGAAAAATGCTTAGCAGCATTTTGTCTGTCTTTACATTCTTAGTTCAAACTCTGCCAAGGTTGAATTTGCCTTTCATCCTTTCGGAATTGATGAAATGGTTACCAGTTGAACACTGGGGTCGACATAATCAACTAACCCGCTTCCCAAAAATCTTAGGCCTTGTGCCTATAGTAGAAAGAAATATTAAGGTGCATGGAAAGCGGACGTTAAACGATGATGATGATGATGATGATGCAAGCTGACAAAATTGCCAGCATGCTGGGCTAGGGGCTTAATGGCATTTCATCAGCCTTTACACTCTGAGTTCAAATTCTGTTGAGGTCAGCTTTGCCTTTCATCCTTCCAGGGTTGTTGAAATAAGGACCAGTTGAGTACTGGGGTCAATGTAATTGATTTTTTCCCTTCCCTTGAAATTTCTGGCCTTATGCCAAAATTTGAAACCAACATTATTATTATTGTTGTTTAGGGATTGATTTATTTCTCTGCCAATCTTTCTAATTAAGACTGTTTATAATGCAACTAATTTGTAATATGTTTCAAGAAGTGTGGTAGTATGACTATTATTTCATTTGTAGGCTTTTCAAAGTTACTTTAACAACTTCATTAAAGTTAAAACAAAAATGTTATTATTAAAAAAAAAAATGCATGAGTGTGTATAGGTGCAGATGTGGGTGTGTGGTGAGAAGTTTGCTTTGCAATCACATGGTTCTATGATGCCTTGGGCAAGTGTCTTCTGCTATAGCCTTGTGCTGACCAAAGCCTTGTGAGTAGATTTTGTAGACAGAAACTAAAAGAAGCCTCTCGTATATGTATGTATGTATGAGGTGGGACGCTAAAAAGTCCCTGGCTTTGGGTAAAAGAAAATACAAGCCATAACAGTTATTGACCTCTGTAGTCTGGGAGATTCTGCAACAGGCTATGGACACTGTGTCTTGTCTTAAGACTAAATGATAATTAAAAATACAAGAAATGTACTGTCAGATCGTAAACATTATCATTTTGATTTATGACTACAAAAGGATTCACAGGGCTTCTGACAAATTTTCTAAGGCAGAATGAAGTTGTTTTATTTTCCTCCCTCTGGGAAGGGACTAGCTCTCCTCCCTGCCATCAGAAATTCATGAAGCTTCTCCTCAGATCTCTAGGTTTCTCCTTGTATCTCCAGCCCTCTTACTGAAACTCCAGTACCCTCCATGAGTCTCCAGCCTCTCATTGAATCTCCGGTTCCCTCATTGGAATTCCATGACCTTCTTTGAATCTTCAGACCCTTCCTTGTGTCTACAGACCCATCCATAGATCTCCATACCTCTCTCTGAGGATCCAAATTCTGTATTGAGCATTAGCAAAACACTTTGCCGTTTGACAGTGCTGCTGCTGTTTACCACAATAGTCCTTTCCGTTCCATGTGATGTGTTGTTCCAAATTCCCTTCTCATAGAAATAAGATGAAATGTCACATCTGGAATACCTTTGATCATGGGTCTCCTTGGTAAAAGTTGACATGGGGTTAAACAACAACAATAACATTATCAGCAATGTCAACAGTACCAACATTAATAACAACAACAGTAAGATTAACAACATCAACACCAGCAATAACATCAACAACAACAGTAATAACATCACTCATAGCGACAGCGACAACAACAAAAACAAAACCAGCAGCAACATCATCATCATCATCGTCATCAACAACAAGAGACACAGTAAACTTTTTGTCTTTGTCATGATGTGAAAGCCAAGAGTTGTAATGTATGACAGCTGCTGTTTAGAAATGTTAATGTCCTGTCAAAGATTGCACCTTCCATAGTGTGTGTGTGTGTGTGTGTGTGTGTGTAAGTGTGTGTGAGAGTGTGTGTGCACATGCGCGCGTGTGTGTGTGTGTGTGTGTTTCAGTGTTTGTATGTATGTTCTTGTGTGTATATGCTTGTGTGTATTTGTCTGTATTTGAGTGAGCATTTATGTGCGTGTGTGTACATGTGTTTCTGAGTGTCAATGGTTGTATGTATATTTCTGCATGTATTATGTGTGTGTATGTGTCACAGTCACACGTAAGGACAAACACACACTCGCAAATATGTTTACATGTACTTTAAAATTACACATTCAGTGTTATTCACACAAACACATAAACACACATACAGACACATGCACACATACACAGGTTCACATGTCTTACGTAAGCACATACACACACAAGCGTGTACACACACATACACACACACACAAACATGAGTGCACACACACACACAAACATGAGTGCACACACACAAGTTCACAGACTCCTTACATACTCAGACGTTACAACATTCACATAGGCACAAACAAATTAGCTCATGCATAAAAGCATACACAGACAGCAGAATTGGAAAAATTGTTAGTACTGGACAAGATGCTCTACACTATTTGTTCCCACTCTCTGTTCTCTGCATCTTGAGTTCAAACCCAGTTGGAGTCAACTTACCTGTCATCCTTTCAGGATCAATAAAAAAAGAACACCAATCCAAGGCAGTGGATTAGTAGAACTGTAACAATGTGGGACCAAATACCTTGTTGTGTTTGTTGCAGCTCCTTGAATGGCATGGCTAGAATGTGTGCCATCTGGGCAGCCATAAAGTTTTCCATCACTCACCAGGAATCCTCACCAAGCCTATACAAGTTTACACAGTATCACCTGTGATGGACTGCTCTTTATATTCTATGGTTCAAATCCCACCATAGACTAGATGGGTGTAGGCTTAACTCATCACCTATTTTAACATCACCACCTGACACTTTAGGTACCTTGGTACTTTTAGCAGAGTGCATCCTGTTGCAAAATTTTGGACCAAGTCTCCAATCTGAGGATATTGTTCTTCATCCCTCTTTCCCTGCCTCCCACCAGTCTTGGAGGCCCTGGTCCTATAATTGTTCATGGGGCTCTGACTTCTTTCCTGACCAAAACATAAAAGATAAGAGCAGCAAAACATACACATAAACACACACACACACACACACACACACACACACACACACACACACACACACACACACACACACACACACACTCTCTCTCTCTCTCTCTCTCTCTCTCTCTCTCTCTCTCACAGAAGATTTAACATAAACAAGCATAATCGGCATAAAACAACAATGCATACACTTTTATACTATACACATACATACAGACACACAAACACTCACAAGTATTCACACAAGTACATGTACACACACATGCACAAACACACACCCATACACACACACACAGAGAAAGACATTAACACATGCTCTTACACAATACAGACACACACGTCAAAACACATTTACACGTTCTCTTACACACATGCACACACACACACACATATGCACACAGACACAGAGAAAACTCCCTATATCACACATAAACATGCATACGTACATACAAACACATACACAACTACTCATACAAACACATACACAACTACACATACACATTCACACATATATACACCATAATACATACGAACGCAGATGTGAACCAAATCGCAAGTCCATCTTTCTTAAAGTTGTTGTTATTGTCTCTGGTATCAACTCTTAAACTGGAAATGGTTTTTCAGCAATTACATTATATCGACTGTCAAATTATTCTAACATTCTTCATTCCCCCTTCAGATGGCTTTCCATATTTTTATTTCTTTACAACTGCTTTACCTCTTTCGTTCTTCCTTCATTACTTCTTTCTTTTGTTCTTGCTTTCTTTCTTTCTTCCTTTCTTTCTTCCATTTGCTATTTCTTTTTCTTTTTTCTTATTTCAAATTTTTCTTTTACAAAAGAATGCTCTATGATATTTTGAGTGTATTTATTAATGGGTACATATGTGCACTTATGTGTATATGTGTGTATTTAGATACAAACACATACACATACATAAATGCACATGCTCTAATATATACATGCACAACTTGTGCTAACATCATATATATATATATATATATATATATATATATATATATATATATATATATATATATATATATATATATATATATATATATATATATATATATATATAGAGAGAGAGAGAGAGATTGATAGATATTTCTCTACTTTATATAATACATAACTTAGAAGCAGCGCTACAGATGTGCCAGCACACACGAGCCTGAGACATGGCTGCCCTCACACACTTCTCAAGAGGAATTCTGGAAGGAGCTTCATGAGACCAGTGCAGAGACACTTCCGGGGAAAGAAAAAAAAAGGGAAAGAAGGAAGAAAGGGAAAAAAAGAAAAAAGCTGTTGGAAAATCGATTGTACCAGTGACTCGATCAATCCCTAAGGATATCTGAAGAAGGAGTTTTTATATTCCAAAATATTATATCAGACTATGGATGATTAAATGACACCAGTTATTATAGTCCATTTAATCCATTGTTGTTATTATAGTGCATTGTTGTACCATTCAAAACACATTATTACTATTTATTATTATTGGTTATATTAATGTTTGCTTTTATGTTTAGTTATAATAAAAGCAATTTTACATTAATCTGAGGGGTTACTCTATTCTTTTGTAGAGTACCAGATTATTTTTTCTAAGACAAGAATATTGTTGACAGTGATTTTGAAGTTTTGGTCAGTTAAGCTATCATCAAACTGCTTATGTGTGCATATATATATATATATATATATATAGGTATATGATAGGATTGCTTCAATATTTCGGGGGTAGTCTGAAGTATCTAAGCAACCAGGAGATAGTTAAATCTGAAGGCACTCCTGGAGATTACTTGTGTGGGTACCGTCTTTGTTAGAAGGTATCCAGAGGCAGGTAATTTATTGTTTAAACCGCAGTTTATAATTATAATTAAGTGGAGAATGGAGAAACAAACACAAGAAGAAGCAAGTCGATTGGGCTAGTTAAACGTTGATTTAATTATGTGGAGATTATATAATGAGTCATTTACGATCGTTTCGATGTGCCAAATGGTTTAGCAGATCTCTTCAGAATGTTGAGAAGTATATTAAAGTTCATGGTGTGAGAGATGCAGGAATAACAGTTAGTGGACAATTGTGAACCTGGTGTGTGTGTGTGTGTATGTGTGTGTGTGTGTGTGTGTGTGTGAATGTATACGTAAATCTGTATATCTCTTGGGTCTTCTCACCCTCAAACTGCATTATATTATTATATATGTGGGTCTGAATGTGACCAAATCTATGTATTTAACTGCTTCCCCAACTAAATATACGCTTCATTTTAATGACTCTGAACAAGCTATGAGATGTTGCACAAGCAATCAGTTCCCAGTGTGCTTCTTCATCACTTCTTTATATAGCAGAAACAGCTGTGCTGTAAGCTAATGAAGGTGGTTACATACCTCTTGTTCTTTTCTCATTTATTAATTGATATCATGTTCTGTACCCTCTTGAGGATTGTGTGTCCTAACAACTGGTCATTAGCATTGCTATCCAAAATCATACCATATATATATATATATATATATATATATATATATATATATGTATGTATTTGTGTGTCTGTGTTTGTCTCCCCACTACCATTGCTGGACAACCGAAGTTGGCGTGTTTACGTCCCCATAACTTAGTGGTTCGGCAAAAGATACTGATAGAATAAGTACTAAGCTTACAAAGATTAAGTCCTGGAGGTTGATTTATTTGACTAAAGACAGTGCTCCAGCAATGGCTACAGTCAAATGACTGAAACAAGTAAAAGAAATGAAATATATGTCGGAGTGGCTGTGTGTTAAGTAGCTTGCTTACCAACCACATGGTTCTGGGTTCAGTCCGACTGCATGGCACCTTGGGCAAGTGTCTTCTACTAAGCCTCAGGCTGACCAAAGCCTTGTGAGTGGATTTGGTAGACGGAAACTGAAAGAAGCTCGTCATATATATATGTATATATATATATATATATATATATATATATATATATATATATATATATATATATATATGTGTGTGTGTGTGTGTGTGTGTGTGTGTGTGTGTGTGTGTGTGTGTGTGTGTGTGTTTATGTTTGTCCCACCCAACATTGCTTAACAACTGACGCTGGTGTGTTTACATCTCCGTAACTTAGCAGTTCAGCAAATGAGACCGACAGAATAAGTACTAGGCTTACAAAGAATATATCCTGGGGTCGATTTGCTTGACTAAAAGTGGTGCTCCATCATGGCCACAGTCAAATGACTGAAACAAATAAAAAGAATAAAAGAATATAGATGTACGTCTACATATATCCATCTCTTTCTTTCTCACTCTCTTTCTATGTGTGTGTGTGTGTGTGTACAGAGAATGAGAGACAGAGAGAAAGAAAGAAAGGGATATATATAGACATGGACGTTAAATGATATGTATTGTATGTGTGTATATATATATATATATACACACACACATGCCCACACTCACACACATGTATATATATATATATACATATATATATATATATATATATATATATATATATACATACATACACATACATATATAACAACTGTTTGCTGTTCTAGTTGTCACAGGATTACCACTGGAACCAATTCCATCTAAAATTTCATATGTGGGTAGTGGTGGTGGTAGTGGTGTTGAGTTGTAGAGCTTCAGGCAGAGGAGGAATCGGTGAGTTTATTTTGACAGCTGTTGAGATTATTGCAGACCACTGTGGCTACAATACACTCGTTTCTCTCAACATTTGGTTCCAATAAATGTTCGAGGAAGGATGCCGTTTAATAACACGCACACATGTATACACACATACTTAATGCATGCTCACATACACAAATACGTGTGCACATACATGTAAATAAGTACATGTACCCATGCTAATGCAGTCAGTAGCATGCATGCATATGCACTCATATATGTACGTAATTGTGCATGCACATATATTTATTTGGATAGATATTTTGTATGTATGTATGTATGTATGTATGTATGTATTTATGTATGTATGAAAGTATGTGTGAATGTATATATGCATGCATGTACATATGTATTTTGATACATACAAATGTATGCATATATATAAATGCATATATGTGTATTTCATCTTTTACTTGTTTCAGTCATTAGACTACAGCCATACTGGAGCACTGCCTTGAAGAATTTTTAGTCAAATGAATCAACCCCAGTACTAGTT
This sequence comes from Octopus bimaculoides, assembly GCF_046866305.1. Taxonomy (NCBI): domain Eukaryota; kingdom Metazoa; phylum Mollusca; class Cephalopoda; order Octopoda; family Octopodidae; genus Octopus; species Octopus bimaculoides. The sequence continues at coordinate 16,306,375 of NC_142937.1, forward strand.
ATGGGGACATAAACACACCAACACTGGCTATCAAGTGGTGGTGGTGGGGCAAATACAAACTGAAAGATACACACATATACACACACATGTGCACATGCACATGTATATGCAACAGGTTTCTTTCAGTCTACGAAATCCACTCGCATTGCTTTTGATGTGCCCAAGGCTGTAGTAAAAGACACATGTCTAAGGTGTCATGCAGTGAGACTGAACCCGGAACCCTGTTGTAAGAACCATTGTTAAGAAGCTTTATTAAATTTTTACAAGAAGAGTGGTGAGAGTAACTGTGAGGTTTCGTCTTGTTTCATAAAGGCTAGCAGGTCAAAACTTTAACCCTTTCATTACTGTATTTATTTTGAGATGCTCTGTGTGTCTTTCAATTAATTTTAAATATAACAAAGAATTTAGTAAAATAACTTATTTATCATTCAGCTAGTGTTAGGAACATAAATTGTGAGTAAGGTTTAGTGGAAAATCATAATTCAAAACTTATGAAAACAAAACATTTGTCCTACAAAACCAGAGACAGTTTCAGCCAGGTTGGTATTGAAAGGATTAAAGTCACTGTCATCACTCTTCTTGTAAAAGTACAGTAAATATGTACTCTACAAAAGGTAATGTGCAATTGCAGCACGCAAGACATGAGTTAACTATTCAGAAACATTCAAAGGTCGTTAACTTCACTTAAACAGTTATATGTGACTAGAGTACTTCAGACACCAATAATGATAGAGGTTTTATTGAAAAATAAATATGAAGAATGAGAATATGAGGATTTAAATAAACTGCCAAAACAACAGGAAAATAAGAAAATTATACTTATCATTCTCCAAATGGTATATAAATTTGATGATTTTTAATATGTACTATATCATCATCATCATCATCATCATCGTTTAACGTCCGCTTTCCATGCTAGCATGGGTTGGACGATTTGACTGAGGACTGGTGAAACCGGATGGCAACACCAGGCTCCAGTCTGATTTGGCAGAGTTTCTACAGCTGGATGCCCTTCCTAACGCCAACCACTCAGAGAGTGTAGTGGGTGCTTTTACGTGTCACCCGCACGAAAACGGCCACGCTCGAAATGGTGTCTTTTATGTGCCACCCGCACAAGCCAGTCCAGGGGCACTGGCAACGATCTCACTCGGAAATCCTACAGGAGCCAGTCAGGCGGTACTGGCGTTGTAGTCAATGATTCACTTGTTATTCTACATTATGTTATTTTCTACAAACAGGTTATATACATTCTCTAAAGATTTTGAAGGAACAGTAGATTTGATTTATGTAAAAAAAACTGTGCATTTACAACATATTTGACACATTCTGTGCAAAAGCCACAAATGTACATAATAAGCATTATTATTCACATTCACTTCAAAGTTCCTGAAGAAGAATATTTCTTGTATAGACAAGAGACAAGAGGAGGCACCAACATATCTTAATGTTCTTAAATTTCAATCTGTAATTTCAAATCCTTTCTGTTGTTTGTCTGTTTAATCACTATGTGTAAGTCTTATAAAGTGGAACAAATTTCATAGCTTCAAATGTTTACGTGTAGAAAAAATAAAGAATATATAGAAAGACATGTAGCATATTATATATACTGATATGCTACCAAAATTTTTGTCACTCAAAACTATCCCGTTCACTGACAGTCGAAGATTTGAAAAACGAAAATTTTAACACCATATTACAAATAAATGTTTGAGTGAAGTTGACAGTCTTCGTGTGTTTCTGAATGGCTAACTTAAATCTTTCACACTGCAAACACTTTTGTTTCAGTACACAATCTCAGATCAAAACATTTACTATGCAAGTGTATCTCTGTAAAAAGTATTGAATAATCCTTCAATTTAAGGTAAAATTTTTTATATTATAACTTGACAAAAAATAAAAAGACATTAATATATATATATATATATATATATATATATATATATATATATATATATATTCTTTATTCTTTTACTTCTTTCACTCATTTGACTGTAACCATGCTGGAGCACCACCTTTAGTCAAAAAAATCAGTTCCAGAACTTATTCTTTGCAAACCTAGTACTTATTCTAACAGTCTCTTTTGCTGAACTGCTAAGTTATGGGGATGTAAACACACCAACATCAGTTGTCAAACGATGGTGGCGGGGACAAACACAGACACATACATATGGATATATACCAATATATACGTATGTATATATATATATATATATATATATATATATATATATATATATAGGGAGAATTTACAAAAAAAAACAAAAGACGAAGACAGGTGGTGTAGAAAACAAACAGATGTATTAGTATAATGCTCAGGAAGTGAAAAAGGTCTTTAACGTTTCAAGCCTACGCTCTACCACAGAATGTGTAGTGGCTAGCGATATATATATATATATATATATATATATATATATATACGACGGCTTCTTTCAGTTTCTGTCTACCAAATCCACTCACAAGGCTTTGGTCAGCCTGAGGCCGTAGTAGAAGACACTTGCCTATGGTGCCATGCAGTGAGACTGAACTTGGAACCATGTGGTTGGGAAGCAAGCTTCTTATTGCACAATGGATGTTAAATAATGATGATGATGGTAGTAGAAAAAGACAATATCTCAATAACCAATATCAGTTTAACTTTCCAGTAAATGCAGGGCTACAGAAAATGAACCCAATGAGCAATCCTTCTCACTCAATCTGCTTGAAATAGAAGCTAAATTTCTCTCAAATAGCCCTTTGGAAAACATGATATGTTGGATTATCTAGACACGGGGTACAGTCTGTTGTTGTTGATGGTGGTGTTGGTCAGTGACAATGAGATGGTCACAGTTGACAATCCTTTGAATCACATATGACTGCTTGATCAGAGCTAACCTGGGGCTAAATATACAACAACAACAACTACAGATGTATATCTGCGGTGGGGTTGTATGTGTTAAAGAGAAACAGATTTACTGGGGATTGAACCTGATGTCAGAGACTCAGTGGAAGAAAGAAACTTGAACACACACACACACACACTTACATGCTCTCACTCAAACTTCCATGCATACACAGTAACATACACATACATACTCACACATACATACTCACACACACACACACAAATAGTCACACATGTACACACCCCACACATGCATCCCCCCACACATGCACCCCCCCACACATGCACCCCCCACACATGCACACACACACACAGACAATACTGCGCATGCATTTGCTTATAGTTCAAGTAGGATTAATACAGACACATCAACTTGTTGGTTGGTTGGCTGGTTGGTTTAATAGCCTGAATCGAAGTTTTATTTTGTGTTAATGGTGCATGAGTTTCTTATTTTATTTACTATAAAAGAAAATTGAAAAAAGAAAGACAAAAAAGAGAAATGTGAGAAAGAAAGAAAAAGGGAAGAATAAATGTACATAAATAGGAATTTATTTAGAATTTTATAATGAAAATGTATATATATATATATATATATACACACATACATATATATATATATATATATGCATATGTACTTGCATATATACATATACATGCATACATACACACATACATACATACATATATACTCATTCTTATGTATATATGTGTATGTACACATACCTACACATGTGTGCGCATGCGCGCACACACACACACACACACACACACAATGATTAAGGAACTGGTTCAGTAAGAAATACCTTGCTGGAATATTTAAGTTTAGCATAACAATACAATTTAAAGAAGACTTCTCAATGGAACCAGCAGGATTAATCCCAATAAAATATGTGACCAGCATAAGGAATCATTATATTCTAACTAATTGAAATTCAGTGAATGACATTCTGCTGGTTTTCCTGTTGAATTTTATATTCTATTCAGGATTATAGTTCATGGTGTGGAATTTGAAATTCAAAACATCCTTATTCATTTTGATGTTTGCCTCTCGCAGCTACAGATTTTTAAATAGATCAGTACAATTAGTTGATGTTTAGCTAAATGTGAGAGCCCTGCTGTGAGGTTAGAGATTAGAGATGGGTTGGCAAGTTAATATAGACTTGTGGTGGTGCTGGGGGTCTGTGTAGCAAGACAAAGGATCAATAAATACTTGATATGATTTTTTATCATTAAGGGTACTGAATTATTTTAGTGAGCTGAATCTGAAAGACTGCAGTAATTTAAGGCTAAAACTCACTAATTAGTATTCACCAAACACATATTCTACATTAAATATTCTGACTACATAAACATAATATCATTGAATTTTTATTGTTCATTATCAATTTTAGATATTTTTGACAAATTTCTTTAAACATTTTTATTAAAATGTGGTAATGACAAAAGAAAGAAGGATTTATTGTTTTTAAATCAAGGTTTTTTTTTTATTATACTTGATGAAGGTTGATATGCTATCAACAATTTCATGAATGATATAAGAAGTTTGCTAACCCTTGGGTTAGAGATTAGAGTGTGAAGATAAACAACCATTAGGATTACTGAATCTGTAATGCGAGTTCAATTTAAGGGCAAGCCATTTTAAGTGCATTTATTCTTCTTATTGGCATAGCAAAAAGAAGACAAGAACTCAAAAGAGCACAGATGTCAAATGGTGTGGGACACACACACACACAGACAAACATATTCCTTGTTTTTATGACAAGTTATATATAAAACGTTGTTATATTTTGCCAATAAACGCACACACTGTTTATTTGATCTTCACTTTAGCTTTATTATTATTATTGGTTTATGTGTCAGTTCTTTCATCACACATTATGTGACTTTTCAATGGTACCACTGAAGGTATAAACAGGACAAGACCAGTGAGAAGAGGGGACATGAAGAACAGAATGTCATTAAAGAGGTCCAAGTATGTATGATGGAAGAACTCTGACAAATAAATTAATAATCATAATAATCCTTTCTACTAATGGATCAAGGCTTGAAATTTTGCAGGGAGGGGACCTGTCGATTACATTGGCCACAGTGTTTCACTGGTACTTAATTTATCAACCCTGAAAGGCAAAGTTGACCTCAGTGGAATTTGAACTCAGAAATGTAAAGATGGATGAAATGCCACTAAGCATTTTGCCTGGCATGCTAATGATTTTGCTAGCTTACTACTACTACTACTACTACTACTACTAAAGTGAAGATCAAATAAATAGTGATGTGTGTTTATTGGCAAAATGACCGTCCCAAAATATAACAATATCTTTCAACACACAATTTCACATCAAGAATCTTGCAAAACAAATACATAAATGTAATTATAAAATAATTTAACATTAACCAAAAGATTACTTAATACTTTTGAGTAGAGAGCACATATTTATTAAATTTTTACAAGATGACGAGTGACCGTACCTTTAAAGTTTCAGCTTGCTAGGCAGTCCCACAAAAGCTAGCAGGCTGAAACTTTGTAATCACTTCTTTACTTGTAAAAGTCAATGAACATACATGTATATATTTCAGTAAGTTTGACTCAGCTCCATATGACTTAAAGTTCTGTGGGTGCATAGGACAAACTCCTCTCATCAGATATCAGGAGAAGAGTTGTGGTTTTGAGACAAATTCAAGATGGCTTTAAGATATCGGGTGTTGAGTGTCATTTTCTTTTGTTTTTTCACTCACTTGCATCCCTATAACTTAGCAGTTCAGCAAAAGAGACCGATAGAATAAGTACCAGGCTTAAAAGAAAAATCCTGGGGTTGATTCATTTGACAAAAAATTCTTCAAGGCAGTGCCCCAGCGTGGTCACAGTTTAATGAGTAAACAGATAAAAGATAAACGATACGAAGTGATATCAAAAAGCCTCCAGATTAGTTCTGTAGTGCACCAACAAATGGTAGCGCATGGTTGTGTGCGTGCACAGTGAGAGTTAGCAGTGACCTTCACGCGGCAGTGTGCCAAGTGGCATCGCTGTGTTTACTTCACAAGTTGTGATATTTTTGTTTTGTGATCATGTGTAAGCTGTAGTCTGTGATTTTGTCGTGAACAGGAACAAAGAGCCAATGTGAAATTTTGCATTAAACTTGGGAAATCTGCTACAGAGACATTGAGCATGCTTCAGAAAGCTTACAGTGATGAGGCAATGGGTCAAACACAATGTTTCAAGTGGCATAGGCCCTTCAAAAGCAGAAGAATGTCCCTGGAAGAGGATGAGCAATCTGGAAGACCTGCCACGAGCATTACTCCTGGAAATGCGGTATTGTGCATTGAGAATTCATCCCTCAGGGCCAGACTATTAATTGAGAGTTCTACTGTGACAGTTTGAAGCATTTGAGGGAGGACAGCTGGTGAAAGCGACTGGACCCGTGGAGCACGAAGAATTAGATTCTTCACCGAGCTTTCCTCATTTGTGAGTTTCTTGCCAGAAGCAATATGGTATCACATCCACATTCACCCTGTTCATCAGATTTAGCACCAGCAGACTTCCATCTCTTCTCTTAGATAAAAATGCATCTCAAAGGTTGCTGTTTTAGCACCGTTGTTGAGATCCAGAGCAAATCACAGAAGGTCCTCTACTCACTTACAGAAAACAACTTCCAGACCAGATTCCAAAAGTGGCAGGAACACTGGGACCGGTGTATTGCCGCGCAAGGTGACTATTTTGAAGGAGATGATGTTAAAACTTAGGTAAATAAGTTATTCTTTACTCAACATAACTAGTCCAGAAACCTTTTGATATCACCTCATATATATTCTACTGTTCCATTATTAGTTGGATCAACAAAAAAAACCCTCCATCCAGTGAGAGATAAATATCATTTAATATACACAATATTTAACTCTTTAGCATTCACATTATTCTGTCAAACATAATGCTTATTTATTCACACTGTTTTGAAATAGTCATGCAAGATTTTGATGAAGTAATTGTTTATTTTTAGAGTGACATTGTAGGGTAAATGTGAGCGGTAGGATTCAGCTGGTTTGATTGTAAAACAGGTGGAATATTTTGGCCAGTTATGGCTGGTTTAAATGCGAAGGGGTTAAATGGGAGCTGCTATTAGTTTCATGCTACTAAATTGTTGTGTTTCCACAACATGAAACTGTTGATAATTCTTATGTAAACACACACACACATGACAGGCTTCCACCCAATTTCCATCTCCCAAATTCATGCACAGAGCTATAACAAGATACTTGGCCAAGGTGTTTCACATTGGGGACTGAACTGAAACCCTCGGGGTTGCAAAGTGAGCTTCTTAACCACACAGCTACGCCTGTGCATTTAGTATGTTCATTGTTATAACATAAATACAGTTGGTTGGTGTTTAGTTAAATACAGCTAATCAATGATTAGTTCGATGTAATCAATAAGTGTTTAGTAGTGAGCAAGGTGTCAATTGGGAGGTATTGAGTTGCTTAAATACATTTATTTATTATCAATGCTTCCAACACACCACCACCACGTACTGCTGCTGTTGTTGCTGCTGCTGCTGCTGCTTCTTCTTCTGCTGCTGCTGCTACTGCTACTACTACTACTACTACTACTGTCACAGAAACCCCCCACCACCACCACCAGTATTGATATTTTAACACTATATGAACAGCAGATATTTACGGAACTACAATAAAATACCTCTCTAAAGTTTTGTTCAGTACTGCATTATTATTATTATTATTATTATTATTATATTATTGTTGTTGTTGTTATTGTTATCATTATCACCACTATCATCATTGCCACCAAAACCACCACCACCACCACCACCACCACCACCATGATCATTATTATTGTTAAAACAAGAACTATATAAAACATTACAAAATGAAATAAAGAAGGTTGCAAAAAAAAAAAAATCACGAACTAAATCTTAAAGAATTCATTTTCTGAAAAACAAGAAATACAACAACAACAATAATAATAATAAAACAATAGAAAAAATACAAAAAACATTTATAAAACCCAATAAAAATTGTCATCTTTTATTTACCTTTCTAATAATTACTATTACTATTTTTATCATCATTGTTATTATTATTGTTTTCATGTCGTGTAATATTACAATGGCTTTTGGTGCCCTTGTGGCAATTAAAGAAATTCTTCTTTCTCTTCTTCTTGTCTCTTCTCATTTTCTTGTTTCTCCTCTTCCTCCTCCTCTTATGATTGATGTTATAATTATTGTAATAATAATAATAATAATAATAATGATAATAATAGTGATATTGTTATTATTGTTATTAGTAGTAGTAGTTGCAGTGGTGGTACTATTATCATCACCACCATGTTGTTGTTGTTATTATTACGTGATGTGTTCCAAAGAAAGAATTAGGAAGGAACAGTGGCATTGTTGTGCTGTCTTTGAGACAGAAATCTCCAAGAATGACTCTAACAATGATGGCTGGCAGTTAAATGCATAATTTGTAATGATGATGCCGATGATGCTGATGATGATGGATGGGGGATGATGTTGATGGTGATAACAGTGGTGGTGGTGGTGATGATGATGATGGTAGTGGGGATGGGTGAGTGATGTTGATGCTGGGGGTGGTGATGTCGATGCTGATGGTGATGGTAGTAGTGGTGGTGGTGGTGGTGGTGGTGGTAGGGACAATGATGGAAAGAGAAAGAAAAGCAAAAGAGGAAAAAAGAAACGAAGAAAAATAGAAATACAGCAACAATAACAAGATCAATTAAAATAAAATAAAAATACAAAAATGAAATGAAGGAAGCAGAAAACAGAAACGTAAATGAAAAAAAATAAACAAAACAATTTAACGAATTTGAAAAAACATCAAAAGATAAAACTATCACAAACAAGTATAAAAGAATTGCTGTAGAAGAGCGATTGTTGCTTAGTGAGTCAATAATGAAATGCACTCATTGACCTGGCTTGGCAGACGCAAGAGACCGCACTCACCCCTCACACCTCAACTCCCCCTTTTCTATATTCTCTTGCTACTGCTGCTGCTGCTGCTGATGTTCTGTAGTGATGCAATCTCTTGGTGAATGGTAAAAAATGGTAATAATGGAACTTTACCAATCAGATTAGAAAGACAGGAAAGAAAAACAAAACAAATACAATAAAAATAATATAATTAAAGAAAAGAAAAAAAGAACAGCAACGAAATCTTTTATACAATAAAACAAAAAAACAAACAAACCAAAACAAGAGATGTGCGTTTGCTGTAGGTTGTGCTTTACATTTAATGAGATTATCTAACGAAGAGATTAACGGAGTAAATTTTATATAGTTTTATACATTGTGCAGTGCTCCAGTATGACCGTAGACAAGTGAAAGTAAAAGTAACACTACAACATTATTTATTATATATATATATATATATATATATATATATATTTATACACGTAGCATAATGTTTTTAATTTGGCACACATATATATATATATGTATATACTAAAATACCTTTACTTTGTGTGTGTGTGTGTGTGTGTGTATATATATATATATATGTCATACAGATATATATATATATATATCTATCTGTCTATGTATATATCTGTATGCATGTATGTATGTATGTATGTATGTATGTATATGCACACATGCATAAACACATTTATAGACTACAATATATCTAATTTAGTACATGCATATATATGTATGTGTGTGTGTGTGTGCATGAATTTGGCTGTTTTCTTTTATTTCTAAAGCAAAAATCTTTAACTAAATAATGAAGTCGATACGAGAAGAAGAGTAAAATTATTAGATTTGAAAAGGTGATGGTGTCTTCCACATTTTTGTCTGGTAGCAGCTCTCAAACTATGTATTGCACACACAAAATATACAACATATACGCAGTCAGATCAAAAAGTATTGGGACTGGCACTATAAAAAATACCCCCCCAAAAAACTACAAAACACATCAATTTGACATTTCATGTCCTTTGAAGTAGTCCCCTTCTGAAGCTACACACTTTGCCAGCATCGTTTTCATTGATGGAAGCATTCCTGGAACTCCTATTTTGGGATAATGAGCAACTGCCTCATCACATTCACTTGGATTTCCTCAAAGTCTTGAAATGTTGTTCCTTTCAGATGGGATTTGATTTTTGGAAAGGTTCTTAGCTGTTGGTAACCTCCAAACCACATCTTTTTCCATGCATGCACTCACACATATGCCCAGACACAAACATATTTTCTCTGTCAAGGCCACTTTGTGGTGTGGTGAGATGACCACGCTCTACACACTTTACTTCCGAGCACTGCTATAAACAATGGAAGTGAGCAAGAACTTTATAACTTGGTGAGCATGTGTGACAGAGTTCAAGGTCAGTCTGTGCCAAGTAGCTTCACTCTGTGTACTTTAGTTCTGTTACCATAACAACAGTCCTGATACTTTTTCATTACCTTGTATGACTAATCCTTGGTAGTAACAGTGGTAATAATCCTCACCTGTCACACAGGTGACCAGGGTTCATTTCTCAGTCAGAGAGGCAGTACCCGAAAATGGCCACTGTCTAATGACTGACACAAGTAAAAAGATATAAACTTTATCAATATAAAATGCACATATTATACATAATGTATATATATATGCATATGTATATTTATATAACAGATATATATAACATATTTGTGATATATATAATCTCTATCCATTCATTCCTGAGACGGTTGTGATGAGTAGAATCCTCAGGCATCCTCCTCTATAGGGTCCTGTCAGAAGCAAGCATCGTTTACTTTCCTATATAATATGTACATATAATACATGTGTGTATGTACACACATACATATATGTATATATGTGTGTGCGTATGTATATAGGTGTGTGTGTTTGTGTGTGTAATATGTGTGTGTGTATACACACATATATACATTCATACATTGAAGGTTAAATAGCTTACAGATGTAGAATTGTTCCAATACATTTCTTCAAATTTATGGAAAAATATTGATTCTCAATGAGAAAAAATACTGATGTTAATCTTCTCTCTCTCTTTCTCTCTCTCTCTCTCTCTCTCTCTCTCTCTTTCTCTCTCTCTCTCTTTCTTTCTCTATCTCCCTCTCTTTCTCTCTCTTTCTCTCTCTTTCTCTCTCTCTCTCTCTCTCTCTCTCTCTTTCTCTCTCTCTCTCTTTCTTTCTCTATCTCCCTCTCTTTCTCTCTCTCTTTCTCTCTCTCTCTCTCTCTCTCTCTCTCTATGATTGTGTAGTAAGTACATTTGGAGGTTATTTTGCTATTCTTTCATGGTCTATATATTAAACACACTAACACTAACAGTAATAGTATGTTAGTTTCTAATGTCTACACGTAAATATATATAACATGATATATGATGTGTGTCTGTTAGTGTATATATCTATCTATATAAAACACGTATATAAATATCTGCATAAGTTACAAAGTAACTCAAAGGCTGAGAGTTTATATGCAAAACTCTAGGCCCTTTAAAAATTTGCCAATGAAAAATAAAATATATATATTCTTTTATTCATTTATTCTTTTACTTGTTTCAGTCATTTGACTGTGGCCATGCTAGAGCACTGCCTTTAGTTTAGCAAATCGACCCCAGGACTTTTCTTTGTAAGTTTGGTGCTTATTCTATCGGCCTCTTTTGCTAAACTGCTAAGTTACAGGGACATAAACACACCACCTTTGGTTGTCAAGCAATGTTGGGGGGACAAACACAGATACAAACATACACACACACATACATAAATACATACATACATACATACATACATACATACATACATACATACATATATATATATATATGATGGGTTTCTTTCAGTTTCCATCTATCAAATCCACTCACAAGTGGGCCCAAGGCTATAATAGAAGACACCTGCCCAAGGTGTCACACAGTCGGACTGAACTCAGAACCATGTGGTTGGTAAGCAAGCTACTTACCACACAGCCATTCCTGCACCTATACTCATACTTTGAGTTCTATTTGTCCTGTTTGAACTTCCAAACCTATATGTTATTTGTATAAATATATACATGTGTGTACATGTTGTTTATACACCTGTCTTCGTCTTTTGTCTTTCTGTAAATTTCAACTGTGTGTGTGTGTGTGTGTGTGTGTGTGTGTGTGTGTGTGTGTACACATCCTGTTATTATTCCCTTCTTGCAGTCCCCACTCCTGCATTCTCCCTTCAACCCTATCTAATCCTTATGGGTGTTGCCTGCCTCCCCTCTTCCATTTCCCCTATCTCTTCCCCTACACACTCTTACTAACCTCCACCCACTCCAGTTTCTCTGTCTTTACCCACCTTGTACTTTGAGGTGTGACCTGGACATCTCATCACCACAATTTGCCTCTTTGCAGTTACTACTGATTCATTTCTTACTCTCTTGGAAATGTGAATAACCTTGTGGCTTCCTTACAATTAGAACCTATTCTGACCCTCCCCTTTTCTTTCATACCTTGACCCTCATCTGCTAGCATAAAGACCCTCTTTTCCGGTGTTTTACAGGCTTGCAAGCTGCATGATAGCCTCACTTGTGCTGGTGGCATGAGAAAAGCACTCAGTATACACTGTAAAGTGGTTGGCATTAGGAAGGACACCCAGCCATAGAAAATATGCCAAAACAGACTTAAGAACCTGATGCTGTCTCTGGACCTGTCAGATCCTGTTAAACTGTCCAACCCATGCCAACAAGGAACATGAATGCTAAATGATGATGATGATCACACACACACACACACACACACACACACACACACACACACACACACACACACACACACACACACACACACACACACACACACACACACACACACACACACACACACACACACACACACACACACACACACACACACACACACACACACACACACACACACACACACACACACACACACACACACACACACACACACACACACACACACACACACACACACACACACACACACACACACACACACACACACACACACACACACACACACACACACACACACACACACACAGATATGTACTTTGGTTTTTAATGTGTTGCACACTAAAACATGAAATATATTCATTGATCAATTTCATTTCAAAGAAAAAAATGTGTGTAAAACTGCAACGAGGCAACCTCCAAGTGATGTCAACAGACTATTAGACACAGTGATTATGGTGCGATTTTTGTCTCTTCGGTGGCTATTACTGTGTTGTTCATTGAAGCTAAGCTGGAACTTTTGTTCCGATACATAAGAAATTGTTATGAGTTGAGGCTTGTCATGATGGAATTAATTTAGTATGCACACACAAAGCAGAGAGAGTTAATATAAAGATATGTACATATAGTTTTTTGATGAGCTCCTGCACAATATATCATAAAAAAACATTGAAGCTCTGAGTGTGGCCTTCTTTCTATAAGATGGTATGATTTAAAGGAAATTGCTTGCTGTTTCTAGTATGTAGATTAACCATATGGAAACTCTGTGTCTCTCTCATTGGCCTATAATGAGAAAGTTATGTTATTGGTATTCATGATATCATTCTTGTTTAACCCTAGGCCAGCTGTGACCCAGCTGATAATGATCAAAGGCATTCTAACTATGACTGGCTCACCTTAATCTTGTCTTCATTGTTCAGTGTTCTCTCAAGCTACATTATCCAATGTGACCTTACTTTTCTTTACTAATGGGACAGTTAGCTGCTATTTATGGCAGATTGAATGATCATGTGTAGATTCCCCTCTTCTGGCTTGGGTATTTACGATGTTGTTAGTGTTGTTACTGATAATGTTTTTGTTGACGACGGTGGTGGTGGTGGCTGCATTGGGATGGTGGTGATGATGTGGGAGTAGTGATGAGGACAGTGATGGTGGTAGCAGGGATGGTGATGGTGGTGGAGGTGATGATGATGGTGGTGGCAGTGGTGATGATGATGATGGGGTGGAGATGAGGATGATGATGGTGGTGGCTGTGGTAATGATGGTGGGAGTAGTGATGGTGGTGATGGTGGTGGTGGCAGTGGTGATGGTGGTAATGATGGTGGGAGTGGTGATGAGGACAGTGATGGTGATGGTGGTGGAGGTGATGGTAGTGGCAGTGGTGATGATGTTGATGGGGTAAGGATGAGGATGGTGATGGTGGTGGAGGTTATGATGATGGTTGTGGTGATGGCAGTGGTGATGAGGGTAGTAATGGTGGTAGCAGGGATGGTGATGACGATGGGGTGGGGATAAGGATGGTGATGGTGGTGGTGAAGATAATGATGGTAGCAGTGATGATGATGATGGTGGTGGTGGTGGTTTCGGTGGTCGTGATTAAAATTTATCTGTTGAAAACTTTTTTCTTCTGAAATATCAAATCTTGCACAAGAACCACAGTGGGGTAGATATGTGTTTTAAAAAGGTGCCATTTCTAACCAAATTACCCACAAAATACGCTAACGAGTCGTCACGTTATATGCCACGCAGTTTAGACATTTAAAAATGATGGGAATAATTTTAATTTAAATGAAAAAAAATTACCCAAATCGTAATTAACTGCAACTTGTCCATTTCAAAGTAGAGGACTAAGGTTTAATTAATTTCTTTTTAATTCAAATAAAAAAGTTTCATTAAATTATGTAATCTTTTTTATGCACTCCAAAACCACCATGTAAAAATTAGATCATCACCATCATCATCTTCATGTAATGTCCATGTTCCATGTTGGTATGGGTTGGACGGTTTTGACAGGATCTGATGTGTCCAAGGATTGCATCAAGCTCCAACGCCTGCTTTGGCATGGTTTCTACAGCTGGATGCTCTTCCTCGCACCCTATCCATCCAGCTATCCATCTGTCTAGTCTGTCTGTCTGTCTGTCTATCTACTTACCTACCTAATGATCATCATAATCATTTAGTGCTTGCTTTTCATGCTGACATGGGTTGGACAGTTTGACAGGTTTCTAGCAAGCCACAAGGCTGCACCAAACTCCATTATGCTATCAACTATATTTAATGTTAGTTGCTGTTGTTTAACAATATGTCAATGCTGACCAATCAATTGTGCTATGAAAGTTGTTCCAGCCATGACCATCCCATCTATATCTAGAACTATATCAGTCATTGTATCCCTTCTTTCAATGAGGGGAAATAAGGCGGGGTTTAAGAAAGATTTGGGTGAATATTCTTTAGTGGTATTGAAGGGCAGTGGACTGGCAGAATCATGGGAAAAAATGCCCTGCAGTATGTCTTCCAGCTCTTTACATTCTGAGTTCAAATCCCACCAAGGTCAACCTTACCTTTCATCCTTTCAGGGTTGATAAAATAAAGCACTAATCAAGTACTGGGTCCAATGTAGTCAATTAACTCCTTCCCCTTCAAAATTACTGGCCATATCCCTAAATTACAAATAATTATTTTTAGGATTATTGATGTGAACTTTTCTAATCTTCAACTATGGTTTTTATTGATCTGTGACTGTCTAGTAAGAAGTTTGCTTCCCAACCATATAATTCTGGGTTCAGTCCCACAGTGTGACACCTTGGGAAAATGTCTTCTACTATAGCCTTGAGCTAACCAAAGCCTTGTGAGTGCATTTGGTAGACAAAACCTGGAAGAAGCTCATTGTGTGTGTGTGTTTGTTTCCCTGTTACTGCTTGACAACTAATGCTGGAATGTTTACATCCTCATAACTTAGCAGTTTAGCAAAAGAGACCAATAAAATAAGTACTATTAGCTTAAAAAAATGTAAGTAGTGGAGTCGATTCAGTCAACTAAAAAGTCTTCAGGGTAGTGCCCCAGCATGGCCGCAGTCTAATGACTGAAACAAACAAAAGATAAAAAATCTGTGTACACCCAAACCAGTCAATAGTTCTCTAGATGTCTCATTGGTGCTTTGGTTAATATCGGTTACTGGAGAACTTTATAAATTATTATATGGGCCATGCCCAGTTGGCAGTCTTTTACACCACAGACCCCTGTGAGTTTTTTTCCAAATTGACTCTTTAATCTAGGATTATAATTATTAAGGTTCTCTATCATAACAGGGGTTTATGTAATTGTAGTTCATTAACATATGTGTTAATAAACTCTAATTAAGAATATAATTAATGAATTCACTCACTTTATGATGTGTTATGCAATTTTCCTCAAGCACAAATTATGAATGAAAACTACACCACTACATGATGTGTTCCAGATACACACACACACACATACGCACATACATACATACGCACATAATGTTTAATTGTATGGAAAACCCTTCGTGCTCTTTCAATATCTTGGTTGTCTTTTTCTGCTTTTCTTTACTTTCGCCAGTGATAGCCAATGTAGATTATTATGAAATTTTGAAAGTTTCTCGATCAGCTAGTCAGAAAGAGATTCGGCAAGCATTCAAGAAATTGGCAGTCAATGAACATCCTGATAAAAAGACTGTGAGTATTTTATAAACTGTTTCATTATCATTTAAAATGCATAACCGCCTGACTGGCTCCCGTAGGATTTTCGAGTGAGATCGTTGCCAGTGCCCCTGGACTGGCTTGTGCGGGTGGCACATAAGACACCATTTCGAGCGTGGCCGTTTTCGTGCGGGTGACACGTAAAAGCACCCACTACACTCTCTGAGTGGTTGGCGTTAGGAAGGGCATCCAGCTGTAGAAACTCTGCCAAATTAGATTGGAGCCTGGTGTTGCCATCCGGTTTCACCAGTCCTCAGTCAAATCGTCCAACCCATGCTAGCATGGAAAGTGGACGTTAAACGATGATGATGATACATACATATTCTTTTATTCTTTTATTTGTTTCAGTCATCTTGACTATGGCCATGCTGGAGCACCACCTTTAGTCGAACAAATCGACCCCAGGACTTATTCTTTGCAAGCCTAGTACTTATTTTATCAGTTTCTTTTGCTGAATTGCTAAGTTACAGGGACATAAACACAACAGCATCAGTTGTCAAGTGATGGTAGGGGGACAGACACACACACACACACACACACATATACACGACGGGATTCTTTCAGTTTCCATCTACCAAATCCACTCACAAGGCTTTGGTCGGCCCAAGGTTATAGTAGAAGACGCCCAAGGTGCTACACAGTGGGACTGAACCCAGAACCATGTGGTTGGTAATCAAGCTACATACCACACAATCACTCTTCTGTATGTGTGTGTGTGTGTGTGTATACGTCTTTTACCTTTCACTTGTTTCAGTCAATGGGCTGTGGCTATGCTGGAGCATTGCCTTGAAAGGTTGCAGTTGAAAGAACTTATTTTTGATGCCTAGTATCTATTCTATCAGTCTGTTTTGCCAAACTGCTAAGTTGTTATGATGTAAACAGCCAAACACTGTTTGTCAAGCAGTGGTGGTGGTGGTGGGGGACAAAAAACAAAGATACATGCACATATGTGTACACACACACACACACACACACACACACACACACACACACACACACACACACACACACACACACACACATGATGGGCTTCCTTCAGTGTCTGTCTACCAACTCCACTCCCAAGGCACAGAAAGGAGGTGATTGGTGGAGACAGAAGGTGGTGGAAGATAATGGAAAATGGAAGTGATTTGGAGTGGGGGAAAGCGGTAACTGAGAAGCAGGGGGTGTTGTGTGTGCCTATTCATATACATATGTATATACAGGGTGCGATGGGTAAATTGTTGCCATTTTATATTTTTAATTTCGCACATGTGCATTGTTTGTTTTGATTTTGTCATCTACACAGTATAGTAGGGTCAGTTGGACACCATCTATGAGAAAAACAGCACCATGATGCAATTCACTCTGCCAGAAATTTGGAAATGACATGCTGTATTGCTTAGTATTCATGCTGGAAGCCCCAATATGAACATTTCAGAGTGTTTAGGTGTCAAACTGAGGACAGTGCAGAGAATTTGGAAAGAGTTGGATGAGTATAATGGTGATTACAAAGGTACAGCAGCTCAGAAAACTCACTCTGATCATTCTGATAAGAAAAGAAATGAATGTGTTGGTGAGATCCAGGCCATGATTGGAATGCAGCTCCAATAACAGACAGAGCCAATGACTTTATTGAAGAGGTTGCAAGAAGCAATGAAAATTTTAGAAAAAATAAATAAGTACACGTTTCAATCATTTGACTGTGGCCATGCTGGAGTACCACCTTAAAGGGCTTTTTTAGTTGAAGAAATCAACACCAGGACTTATTCTTTGTAAGCCTAGTACTTATTCTATCAGTTTCTTTTGCGGAACTGCTAAGTTATGGGGACATAAACATACCAGCATTAGTTGTCAAACGATGGTTGGAGGATAAACACAGACACAAAGACACACACACACACACACACACACACATAAATATAAATGCATATACATATATATATATATCTATATATATATATACGATGGGCTTCTTTCAGTTTCTGCCTACCACAACCACTCTCAAGATTTTGGTCAGCCTGAGGCTATAGTAGAAAAGACACTTGCCCAAGGTGTCACACAGTGGGACTGAACCCAGAACCATGTGGTTGGGAAGCAAGCTTTTTACAACACAGCTACATATAAATTCTATATGTGGTTCTCATATATATATATATATATATATATATATATATATATATATATTCTTTTACTTAGACTGTGGCCATGCTGGGGCAGTGCCTTGAAGAATTTTTAGTTGAATGAATTGGCCCCAGTACTTATTCTTTTAAAGCCAGGTACTTATGTTATCAGTCTCTTTTGCCAAGTTGCTAAGTTATAGGGACGTAAACACCAACACTGGCTGTCAAACAGTGGTGGGGGAACAAACAGATACACACATACATACATATATGTATATGACGGGCTTCTTTCAGTTTCCGTCAACCAAATCCACTCACAAGGCTTTGGTCAGCCCAAGGCTAGCCCAAAGTGCAAAACAGTGGGACTGAACCCAGAACCATGTGTTCAGGAAGCAAACTTCTTACCACTCAGCCATGCTTATACACAGCCGTGTGTATATATATATCACTGATATTACTGTATCACTAACGTCCTTGGCAAAAAAGACAAGAACTCCGCCACTTCCTTCCCCACCTTAATGATCTTACCCCTCCCCTCACTGGCTTCTATGCCCATATAAAGAAACCATCGCCCTCTAACCCTCCTTACTTCCCTCCCTGTTTCCCTGTAGTAATAAGTGTGTTATGACAGATCTGTTCCCCTCCTGTTCATTAAATAGGCGGCATGAAATAACGGTCACCAGCTGTAACAACAACACGAGGGAGAGAGAGAGAGAGAGAGAGAGAGAGAGAGAGAGAGAGAGAGAGAGAGAAAGAGAGAGGGGTGAGGAGAAGGGCTCTACGCGATTGTTCTGTCTGCTAGAAGTAACAGTCAAATCTGTTTTCAATCGTGTCTTGTCATAAAACTGATGTTTACATCTGCAGATGAGAGAGAGAGAGAGTAAACGGGAGAAATAGAGAAGAAAGGAGGCAAGCGCTAAATAATGTGTCAAAGGGTCTGTATATGTGTGTGTATATGTGTACATGTTTGTATGTGTATTTATGCGTATATGCATAAATGTTGTATATGTGTGTGTGTATGAATGTGTGTGCGTGTGTTTGTACATATGTATGAATGTATGTGTGTATGTATAAATGTGTCTTTGTATGTATGAATGTATTTATGTATGAATATATATGTAAAGTGTGGATGTGTGTGTATATGTGTGTGTATGTATGCCTGTAAGTACACATGTATGTGTATGAATGTATGTGTGTACGTACATATGAATGTATATATGCGTGTGTGTATGTGTGTATATGTGTGTGTGTGTGTATTCATTGTGTATGTATGTATGCATGTATATATCTGTAAAGAAAAATGTGTGTGCGTGTGTGTGTGTGTGTGTGTGTAGATGGATAGCAACAAACTGCCGCCCTTTTACCAAGAAAGCAGTGATAAAATGTATTCTTACATTCAGCAGAAATCACTCTACGGACAACCAAAAGACAGACTTGTTCTTGTTGCAAAGACAACACGTAATCAATATCAAGTATCTTTTATCTTTTACTTGTTTCAATCGTTGGACTGTGGCCATGCTGGGGCACTGCCTTGAAGGGTTTTGTCAGACAAATTGACTGCAGTACCTGTTTTTCTTTTTTAAAGCCTGGTATTTATTCTAGTGGTCTCTTTGGTTGAACCGCTAAGTTATGGGACGTAAATAAACTAACACTATCAACTGGTGGGGCAGACAAAGACACTTACATATACATATTTACACAAACACACACGCACACATGTGTGTGTATGTATGTATATATATATATATATATATATATATATATATATATATATATATATGAGGTCTGATCAATAAGTATCTGGACTGTTGCCATAGTAACGAAGCTAAAGCACGCAGAGTGAAGCTGTCACTTGGCAAAGATTGACCTTGATCTCTGCTGTGCATGCACACTAGGTTTTAATGTTCTAGCTCACTTCCACTGTTTACAGCAGTGCTTGGAAGGAAGGTGTGTAGCATGTGATTGTTGCAATGACCATGGCAGAGAAAGCTGTCATGGCGATACCTGCTCAGAAGCCTGCGCAAAGTTGCAGAAAGTGTATCGAGAGGAGTGTATGAGCTGCATACACAAGTGGTTCAGAGACTCACAACTAGCAGAACTGAGAAAAAACGTTGCCGATGTATGTGCAGCTGTGAGGGAAAACCGTCAAATCACCATCTGTGAGTTATCAGAGGATGTGCAGATTAGGTTCAGGTCAGTCCATTATCACTGAAGATATGGGTATGAGACACATGTCTGCCAAGTTTGTACCAAAACTGCTTTCAGCCGACCAAAAAGACACTCGGGTTTCAGTTGCACAAGATCTCCTTGATTGTGTCGAGAATGATGAAAACTTTTTGAAAACTTTGCGTAGGCCTCTGAGCAGGTATTGCCAAGCTTTTGGCAAAATTTGATGCAGATTCTCTGCTGAAATTTTTTCTGTTGTGGTCAATGCAATGATCACACACTACACACCTTCCTTCCAAGTACTGCTGTAAACAGTGGAAGTGAGTTAGAATGTTAAATCTTTGTGTGCGTGCGCAGCAGAGTTCAGGGTCAATCTAAAATAAAATAAAATTTAGGATTTATGGGTGGGGGGTCAAAGTTGGGAACAAAAACAGGACAGTTAAGACATGCAAGGAAACCGAACGAAAACAAATATGGTGAGTCATTAGACCAGAATGAGAGGAAAATAGTGAACACTGGGAGAAATATTTTCTTTGAAAAAAGAAAAGATAGAAGAGAGAAAAAAGCGTCCAGTCCTGAACGTCTGTGCAGGAAAGAAAAGATGTACAGTTGTGGCTATGTGGTTAGAAGCTTGCTTCCCAACCACATGGTTCTGGGTTCAGTTCCACTATGTGATGCTTTGAGCAAGTGTATTCTACTATTGCCTCCCTCAAGCCGACCAAAGCCTTGTGGGTGGATTTGGAAGATGGAAACTGATGTATATACATTTATGTGTGTCTTTGTGTCTATGTTTTATCCTCCCACCACCACTTGACAACCGAAGTTGGTGTGTTTGCATCCCCGTAACTTAGTGGTTCGGTAAAAGTTACCCATAGAATAAATATCAGGCTTAGCAAAAAAATTAAGTACTGGAGTCAATTCATTCAACTAAATACTCTTCAAGGTGGCGCTGCCCTACCGTGGTCGCAGTCTAATGACTGAAATAAGTAGAAGATAAAAGATATATGTGCATATAGACATATATATGATGGTGCTCCAGCATGACCATGGCTGAAATGAATTAAAGAATAAAAGAATGTATGCACTTACACACACATACACACACACACACATTTACCTATATATACATATATGTATGTATGTATGATGGGCTTCTACACAGTTTCTTATTTCTTTACTGCCCACAAGGGACTACACACAGAGGGGACAAACAAGAACAGACAAAGGGATTAAGTCGATTATATCAACCCCAGTGCATAACTGGTACTTATTTAATCGTCCCCGAAAGGATGAAAGGCAAAGTCGACCTTGGCGGAATTTGAACTAAGAACGTAGCGGCAGACGAAATACTGCTAAGCATTTCACCTGGCATGCTAACGTTTCTGCCAGCTCTACACAGTTTCTGTCCACCAAATTTATTCACAATGCATTAACCAGCCTGAGGTTGTAGAAAACAGTTACCCAAGTGTCAAGCAGTAGGATTGAACCTAACCCATACGGTTACAAAATAAACTTCTTAACAATACAGCCACGCCTGCACCTGATGCTTAAAAAAATTATAATAATACTGGAAAACCCCACATGGAATAATCCTATCTGTGGCAGACATTATTTCTTCACTTAGTTTTCTTTGTAATAGAGATTTTGGTTGTGTTTTGAAGCCCCTTGCCAGCCATTTACTGGGGTAAATCTCTGATACTGATTAGGAATGAAATTTAAGAAGAAAAAATGCAATTGAAGGCAGAGCTTCCATGTAGTCAACTCGCCCTGGGAAAAATATCATCCAAATCTCACTCAAATTAGACTCTACCATATCTATATATATATGTGTGTGTGTGTGTGTATATATGTGCTTGTGCACACAGACGTGTGTGTGTGTGTGTGTATATATATATATATATATATATAATTAATTAAAAGAAAAAAGAAAAAAAACAACAATGTGAGAATGAAGTACATGCAAAGTATTAATGAGACACCCAGAGAAGGAAAGAAAGAGTGGTTGTTTTATATTTCACGCTTAGCTCTTCATTGGAAACAGGAGACATAAGAAAGTCCAAAAGAAAAGGAAGAAGAAGGGAAAAAAATTGCCCACAGTCCATGTGTTGTTACATTTTTGAAATGACCGGAAGTAGATGGACAAAGTGAAAGTGCTTTCTGGGACAGGAGAATGTGAAGAAGGAATGGAGGTCAGGCATGGTGAGATGGTGTGGGTGTAGGTGTGGGTGTAGGTGTGGGTTATGGCGAGGAAGAGGAAAAGGAAGGGGAGTGGAAGTAGAACTGGAGATAAGTTGAGATAACTGGAGATAAGGTGTTATAAAGGATGTTGATTGACCTTTCTCACAACAATACTCCACACATAGTAGTCCCATGAATTGCTACATATTTAAAGGCAGCAAACATTTGTATGTGCCATATACAGGGTGCACTCCCCCATGCCCCATCCCTTCATCAGTCTTGATAAACACTTCAACAGTAAACCATTATGGTGACTAAGAAAAATGGTAAAACATTAGCTCTATGAAAATAGTGTTACCATAGGTGCAAGAGTGGTTGTGTGATAAGAAGCTTGCTTCCCAACCACATGGTTTTGGATTTAGTCCCACTGTGTGGCACCTTGTACTATAGCCTCAGGCCAACCAAAGCCTCTTAAGTGGTTTTGGTAGACGAAAACTGAAAGAATTGTGTTGTATATGTGTCTGTGTTTGTGTGTGTGTGTGTGTCCCTCACCACTGCTTGACAACCAGTGTTGGTGTGTTTATGTCCCTGTAACTTAGTGGTTCAGCAAAAGACCCATAGAATAAGCACTAGGCTTTAAAAAAACAATAAGTACTGGGATTGATTTGTTTGACTAAAACCCTTCAGGGTAGTGCCCCAGCTTGACAACAGTCAAATGACTGAAACAAATAAAAGATAAAAGATGTAAGTAACTCCATCAGAAGCAGAAAAAAATAAAATCGATGGGAGATTTTCTGCTGCATCCTGTTGGATACATTATGTGCACAGTATATAGGGACTTAGGGACATAGGTACATGTGCCCTAGGACTCATAAAACTTGAGATTATACCAGATCCATGGTATATAAGCAACTGAGATAACAACACTACTACATAAATGAGATGCTTGTCTGTCACAGCAATGTGAAATGAAGTGGTTTGTTCAAGAACACAACGCATTACTCAGTCTCGAAATCAAAACCATGATCTTCCAATCATGAATGCAACACCCTAACCATAAGGCCATGTGCCTTCATCAAATATAGGGAAGAAAAGTTAAAATATTTTTAATCAGGCTGAATGGGAGCGATTGTGACTTTGAAGTGAAACATGGTACCAACCAGTTTACTTGCTTTCCTCTAAGGACAAGTAAACATTTCTATTTGTCACTCCCTCCTTTCTTCAACTCTTTTATTCATGTAAACTATAATACGACAACATAGGTGATGGTATTAGTCTTTGTTGCTACTCCATTCATAAAGGAAGGTGAAAGCATCTACTGTTTAAAATATCGCACCTGGGGAAACAAATTTACTATTTTTTACCAACTGAAGTAATCTCACAATTTTTTAAATTTTTTTTTTATTGGTGGTGAGGGTGAATATTTCTATAAAGCATTGATTTATTTGATGTGACTAGAAAAATGTCTCTTTTTTTTCTCTCCATTTTTTGATACTGAATTTTATTGTTCACTAACCAAAAATAGATAAAGAAACAAAAAATTTTTGTGTGCAACGTTACATCTTTATAATAGTAAAATTCAAAGTTTGTTTGTCTGTTTGTGTGTTCCCGGATTTCAGAGAAAACAGCCGTCGTATTCATTAAAGTTGGCAAACTGGATGAAATGAGATGGCGGGCCATAGTTTGCCAACCCCTGTATTATATAACTGCAAACACAACACAGCATACATACATGCATACATAACTACATACATGCCTAGATATGCATACTTACATTGATACATAACTTCATACATACCCATACATACATAAATACATGCATACTACCATATCCTCTCATTCACTCATATATACACTCTCTCTGTTTCTCTCAGTCCTTCCCTCTCTTTGTTTCCTTTTCCCTCTCTTCCCTTTTCCCTCTAAAGTGAACCCTATTAAAAATGGATATGACAAACAAAAGAGCAATAGTTTTTAATGCTAATACAGGATCTCACAGAGGAGTGAGAGAGGAGGTGGCACTGTTGATGAAATCAACTTCAGTATTTAGCTGGTACCTATTTCATTTAATCACTCCAAGAAAGGACGCATTAAATGGATAGCAGAATTGTTGACCTGAGTTCAAATCCTGACTGCAGAAACTTGATCTTTAATCATTCTGGTGACCAATAAACAGCTGAAGAGAGATATATTCAACTGTGCACTCTCCAAAAAAATTATGTCCTCATACAGGAGTTGTTCTGTCTGTTTTTTGCATTTGTCTCATGGTTAATGAAATAGTTTTCTAAATTTGATGATGGGCCCTGCCTAAGTAATCTTATCTGTCCTCTTGCTCCCAGCAAAGAAATATCTAAAAAGGTTTGTCAGTCTGGCTCATGGTCTCAGTCAACAAAATGGAAAAAGCATTGCCCTGGAGGATGGTGAGGGAAATGCATTAGAACAGCCACTCTTACTCCCAGGGCTTGCATTTGTGGATGACCATCTCTGTCTCGATAGCGGTGAGCAAGGATGTGGTCCAGGGGCCAAGAATGCTAGAGGTCTCCACTGCCACACGTTTAACCACACACTTGCATTAGAAATTGTGTTATTAATAACAAAAGGATGGAAACAAAACAAAGCAGTTTCAGTAATATTTGACTGAGAATGTAAAAGATATAAAGCCTCTTGTTTGAGACCCTAATGTTTCTGATTTCTTTATTGCCCACAAGGGGCTAAACATAGAGGGGACAAACAAGGACAGACAAAGGGATTAAGTCGATTACATCAATCCCAGTGCCTAACTGGTACTTAATTTATCGACCCCAAAAGGATGAAAGGCAAAGTCGACCTTGGTGGAATTTGAACTCAGAACGTAACGGCAGACAAAATACCACTAAGCATTTCACCCAGTATGCTAACGTGTCTGCCAGCTCACCACCTAATGTTTCTTATTTTAACCAGCAATTTTGAGGTAAGTGGGGGTAAGTTGTCAATACTATATGCTTCAGTACTTGATGGATACTTTATTTTATTGACCCCAGAAGAATAAAAGACAAAATTTACCTCATCTGGATTTGAACTCACATGTGTCTAATAATAAATGTTTTCTCACATTTTCTCAGAGTCACAGGCTTTGCTAAAGAGTTATTGTTGATTGAATCAATCCCAATGCATAACTGTTATCTATTTTATTGATGAACGATTAAAAGCAAAGTCTATTCAGGCAAGATTTGACCTCAGAATGCAAAAACATTTTGCCTGGTTCTCTAATGCTTTTTGCTATACACACCTGAACCCATGGTTCTTATTTAGGCACAAAGTCAGCAATTTTTTGGGAAGGAAGTTAGCTGATTATATTGATCCTAGTACTTGGCTGTTACTTTATTTTGTTGCTTGGTGGGATGAACGGTAAAGTTGACTTTAGACTCATATGAGTCTAATATTTCTTTTTCTAATTTTGACACAAAGCAAAGAATTTTAAGGGAAGGCAGAAAATCAATTACATCAACCCAAATACTTAAACTAGTTCTTCATTTTATCAACTCTGAGAGAGGATTTAAGACAAAACTGACTTTGGTAGGATTTGAACTCAGAATACATTGCCAGAACAAAAATGGCAAAGCATTTCCCCCACACTCTTATGATTCTGTCAGCTTGCCACCTGTACATGGGTCTAATCATAAATGTTTTCTCACATTTGCATAGAGTCACAGACTTTGCTAAAGAGTTATTGTCAATTGAATCAATCCCAATACATAACTGTTATCTATTTTATCTATTTTACCAACAAAGGATTAAAAGCAAAGTTTACTCAGACAGGATTTGAACTAAGGATGAAAAGATAATTGGAAAACTGCAAGAAAGTGATTTAACTTTATGCACAACTATTTCTGCTGCCCTACCATCTAAATGTCTTGAATAATTCTGATTAGCGGCATTAATAAAATGCTTAAAAAACATTAATTTGTTTTCTTTTCACATGAAATTCTACTTCAGTTACACACAACAAAAAAACTACTAACCAAATGACTGTCATAACAAGTAGGCGGCTGTCTCGTATGTAATGGATCGCTTGTCTCAGAAATTGCCCAGCCCTTTAGAGTTTGGTTACACGCAGAGATGCTAGGGATGGCAGCTGTAGAGAAAATGAAAATGAGGCAAAGAATCATATTTAGCATTGAGTCAAATTATTGTATGCAAATTACCCATCAGTGGGAATCACTAATGTCTGCTTTAGCTTGAGGTGAGCATTGGAGTGCTGGAGGTGAGCAAACAGCAAGTATACACCATGTTGTGCCGTACCATGTGCTCAAAAAGAACTGGCACTCCATTAGCTACAACAATGAGGGTTCCAGTTGATCTGATCAACAGAACAGCTTGCTTGTGAAATTAATGTGCAAGTGGATGAGCACTCCACAGACATGCGTACCCTTAATGTGGTTAGTTCTCAGGAAGATTTAGTATGACACAAAATGTGACAAGGCTGGCCCTTTGAATTACAAGTATAACTCATTTTTGCCAGTTTAGTGGACTACAGCAATGTGAAATAAAGTGTCTTGCTCAAGGACACAATGCACTGTCAGATATTGAACTTATGACCTTACAACCATGAGCTGAATACCTTAACCACTAAGCCACACCATGGGCTCTCAGCCTCGATGCCTGTTTCTCTCTCCCTCTTCCACAGCCTACCTAGCATATATGATCTCTATCTCTCTCTCTCTCTCTCTCTCTCTCTCTCTCTCTCTCTCTCTCTCTCTCTCTCGCTTGTCCTCTCCCTGTCAGTCAGCTGTATTTTCATTACTAGCCTCTTGCTAGCCCCCATCTACCTCCCCACATTGAACTCCACTAGCTATCCCCCACCTTTGTATCCCTCACCACCTCTATCCACCTTTGAATGCTACCTAATCCTTACAGATCACACCTCTCCTTTCTCATTCTCCCCCCATCTCTTTCTCTTCCCTCTACTTACACTCTTGCAAAGTCCCACCCACCCATCCACACTCCTAGTTTCTCTATCTGCACTTGGTTCTACTCACCTCATACCTTAAGGTGCCACCTCAACACCTCATCGCCCCTATTCATCTCTTTATGGACACTATTGATTCCTTTTTCACTCTCTCCCCTAAATGTGAGTTGCCATGTAGCTCCTCTACAACAAGAACCTGCTCTGCCCAAACCCTTTCTCTCATATTTTAAACCCCCACCAAGCATAAAGGTGCTGCCCCCAACCCTGGGTTTTGTAGCCTTGCAAGCTGCATGATGACTTCACTTATGCCAGTGGCATGAAAAAGAGCACCCAATACATGCTGTAAAGTGGTTGACATTAGGAAAGGCATCCAGCTGTGGAAACCATGTCAAAGCAGACACTGAAGGATGATACAGTTCTTGGACTCATTGGATCCTGTCAAACCATCCAACCCATGCCAGAATGGAATACAGACATTAAATCATGATGATGTGTATATACATATATGTATATATATATTTATATACATATATGTATATATGTATGGAGGCATGTGGCTTAGTGTTAGGGTGCTGGACTCATGATTGTAAGATTGTGGTTTTGATTCCTGGACTGGATGACACATTGTGTTCTTGAGCAAGACACTTCATTTCATGTTGCTCCAGTCCACTCAGCTGGCAAAACGGAATAATCCTGTGATGGACTAGTGTTCTGTCCAGTGGGTGGGGATATATACACCACAGAAGCTGGGAAAACTGGCCCTGCGAGTCTATAGCACTAGGGAAGCAATATTTCTCCTTTTGTATATACATATGTGTATACACACGTGCATGTGTGTGTGTTGTGTGTTTGGATATATGTGAATATATGTGTGTATAGATATATATGTACGTGTGTACAGATTTATATATGTGTATGTATTCACATGTGTGTGTGTATTGGTATATATATGTGTGGGTGTACATATACATACCTACATATATATATATATATATATATATATATATATATATATATATATATATATATACACATACATACATACATACATGCATACATACATACATGCATACATACACACACATACACAGACACATATATACCAGAATGTCAGCAAAACATTTTCAAGTGAGAGATGTCAACCATCTCAGCTGACACATAAATATATCATATGTTTTATATATACATATAGATATAGGATGTATATATAATATTGTATGTTTATATATAATATAATCTTACTTATGTCGTGTTTTATCATGTTTGCTATTTTCAACATATTTTTGTGGGAAATGTTTTTCATTCTATGACACAAACACACGCATATGTGTGTATATGCATGTATGTATTTATATATACATATATATGTGTATGTGTATCTATTTAAACATGCAATATACTTATATATCTGTGTTTCTGCACATGTGTGTGTGTGTATATGTATATATGTGTGAGTTTATTTCTACATATGTTTTTATTTTAGCATATATGTATTTGTATGTGTAGATATGTATGTATATATGTGTAAGTATATCTATGTTGTGTGTGTGTGTGTGTTAAAATGCTTTTATGGATATATTTATAGGTTTGGATGTATATATATATATATATATATTCAAACCTGTACATGCATGAAGAACAACAAAAATCTCACAGTGCAATAAATAAACAACTGACTACAGGACACGATTTAGAAAGCAAAAATGTCCAATGAGACGTTCACATTTGTAACAACGAGACTTTCACTCCATATTAAAAAAAAAAAGAATGAAAATAAGACCAACCATCTCAAGAACAGTTGTCACCATTGTCTTCCACAATCTCTTCATCTCTCTGGCTTGGTTTTGATATTTCTCAATTTCTTGGTATCCACTGTTACCACATGCTATTGCAACATCTATGATCTTACTATTTATTTTTTAGTCCTCTACAATCATATTTGGTCTTTTTGGCCAGTCTCTGTAGTTTGGTCAGTCTTTGTAGAGAAATCCTATAAAAATCCTGTAATTGTCACTCACCCTCACAGCCAGGGCTGGATTAAGACTCATCGAGGCTATTAAGTACTGAAAAGATTTTGGTGCTCCCATAAAAGATTATGTACTTCCAAATATAAACAATAACAAATCATAAAAATAAATTTTTATATTTCAAAATGAAACAAAACAGTAAGAGAGAAAATAATGTTTATTTTTGTATACTTCTACTTTATTTATATTTGAAAAGTTTCCTCCTACTTTTTTAAATTACAAAATCTTTGATCAGATCCTCAAAATTAATCTTAGGTAACGCATCTGCATCTATACTTAGTAGAGATAAAGGCTTCCCAAATATTATCTTAGCAAGTTTAAAGTGATTTCGTTTGTGCTCTAAACCATTTACCATTTCTTTGGTGTCCCCCTTCCCTTGATGCCCTAAGCACGTGCTTATTTTGCTGAATGGTTAATCCAGCACTGCTCACAGCCAATGGCTTCTGTTCATACTACTTTTCTGTCATTTTGAATTTACATACTCAGCTAACATCCTAACGCATTCTTTTATAGAAACAGTCATACTTACATTTATACTCTTTTTGTGCTAGCTTACTGCATGCAGTTGAGAAATTACTAATACTTTCTCCTTTTCAGCAGATTCTATGTTTACTCTCAGGTAGTGAGTTGACAGAATTAGTGATGAATTGAACAAAATGCTTAATGGCATTTCTTCTGTCTCTTTGCATTCTGAGTTCAAATCCCACTGAGGTCAAGTTTGCCTTTCATACTTTCAGGGTTAATAAAATAAAGTACCAGTCAAGTACTGGAGTTGTTATAACTGATTATCCTCACCTAAAATTGCTGACTTGGCCAAAAACTTAAAACAATTATTACCTCCGCCTTCGCTAAGGCAGAGGTATTGTTTTCAGTTGTGTTTGTTTGTTTGTCCGTGGACAAGATATCTCAAAAACCACTGGATGGATTCAGGTGAAACTTTCAGGGATGTTTGGCCTCGTGACTGTCATGAACTGATTAGATTTTGGTATCGATCAGGTACCGGACAAGGATTCTGGATTATTTTTCCTGTTTTCTTTACTTAATTTTCGAGAGCGGTTGGGTTTGTTTTTAGTATTCTTGTTTGTGAGAACAGTTGAGTTTATTTCAGATACTCTCATTTTAATCGTGGCTAATCATTGAGAGGACGTTGGTTTTGCCATGGTGGAGGTTTGCGCTCTGTAAGTGCTCTTGTAAGCAAGAAAAATAAATAATAATGATAACTCCACCTACAATTTTTACAGGGTCTCATCTTTCCTTTATAAGATATTCTCTAATATTTTAAAAATCTCATCACTTTCTTGAAGATATCCCAAGCTTGACTTGAAATATGAGTTTAGTTATGTTGTGAAATATATATATATAAAACTTCCTTGGAAAAGGATGCGTGGCTTTCGATCATATAATAATATAAATAATATATAAATATATGCATATATACATACATATATGTACAGACCTTCATATATATGTATATATACATGCATATATGGGTACAGGACATCAAAAAGACGTAGACAATGAGAAACGTAAACATAAAAAACAAAAACATAGAAAACAAACTTTTTTTCGAACAACAAAAAAAAAACAAAAACAAACAGAGAAACGAGACATGCAACATAAAGAACATTCCCTTCAGTTGTCCCCTGTTTTATCTACTCCGCGTTTACTGCTTTTATATATAACTTCACATAAAATGAACATTTATACATCCAGACACACACACACACACATTTCTGATTGTTTTATGTGATGCTATATATAAAAACATCTTAACATTAAAATGAAGGATTACACAATACCTTTTAGTAGAGTACATTTATGTTAAATTTGCTAGGAAGAAAGATGAACGTGACTTTGAAGATTCAGTATATACATATATGTATGTATACATATATATACACACACACACACACATATATGTATACATGCATATATACATACATACATACATATATATATATATATATATATATATATATATATATATATATATATATATATATATATATGTATTTATTTATATTAAGGGCATTAATACACATAAATGCCTCACTCTATGAGGGACTCTTAAAGTTAAAACTACCATAGTAAATACAGTGTAAGGAGTTCGCTTCAAGAGTTGCCTTCCCTCGTATTCGGTACACTGTATTTATTATGGTAGTTTTGACTTTAAGAGTCCCTCATAGGATGAGGCATTAATGCCCTTAATGCCTTTAATGCCTTAAGTCCCTTAATGCCCTTAATGCCTTAAGTCCCTCTTAGCATGAGGTATTAATGCCCTTAATATAAATAAATATATTTATAGGGAATAATTATAATTTTTACCCTTTTTGAGGTTTTTTCGCGCTGATTACTTCATAAATTCTTATAAAGATTTTATCCTATTTTAAAATTATATATATATATATCTACACACACACATAAATACATATGTTTATATATATGTATGTATATATGCATATATATATATGTGTGTGTGTCTTTGTGTCTGTGCTTGTCCGCCACCACTGCTTGACAACCAGTGTTGGTGTGTTTACATCCTCGTAATCTAGCAGTTTGACAAAAGAGACCAGTAGAATAAGTACAGGGGTCAAATCATTTGACTGAAAAATTCCTCAAGGTAGTGCCCCAGCATAGCCACAATCTAATGACTGAAACAAATAAAAGAATGTATATATACATATGCGCGCACGCGCACACACATGTACGCACGCATGCACGCACGCAGAGCTTGCAGAAAATGTTGGATGCCAAGTTAAAGACCTAGAAATACTAATGAAAGATTGGTAGGGTTGGAGAGAGGTAGTCAGGCAATCAGCCTGACTGGATGATGCCTTGATAAAAATATATATATATATATATATATATATATATATATCGATGCTACTATGTAAAAGTGTTGTAAGTCCAAAACGTTGCTTTTCCAGAGATCGAAAAAATAGTTTCACCATTCCATTTCTTTTTACATTACCAACAGTTTCAGCTTAACAATAATACTTTGTTGGTCACATAAAATCGTAACTCCATGCATGTATGATAGTTTCAGTTAGAAATATTTTTGCAAAACTGTTGCATGTGAGACTTACTAGACTTTTGAAAAATGCTAAACTGTTCTGCTACACTTTGACAATTTTCATATCTTGACATCTGAAGCAGCTGGAGATACGATAGTTTGACCAAAAGAACTGACTATTGCAAGCGAAATTAAATATTGAAAAAAAACGCATTTGGCTAAAGGACAATTTAACATAAATAAATACATACATACATACATACATACATATATATATATATATATATATATATATATATATATATATATATATATATATATATATATAAACATATATATATTTATATAAGGGCATTACTATACAATAATGCCTCACGCTATGAGGGACACCAAGGTCAGACTACCATAAAAAACACATTTTTTCATGCTAGCTACTTCGTAAATTCTTGTAAAAGAATTTGTCCTATTATTGAATTTATATATACATATATACATGCATACATATATATGTATGTATATATGCATGTATGTATAATGATATATATGCATGTGTGTGAGTTTAATATGAAAATCAAGGTTATGTTAAAGTTCTGACACCTGATATTACAATAATCCACTCCACAATATTTTTTATTTTACTCTAAGTTCTCAGACACTTGTTTTCTTTCTGTTGCTTTTATTATTAACATTTAGACCGAGTCCTCTTCTAGAACTTCTGGTAAACTGTGTAACATTGCATATCTCAGTAGTAGTCAGCATGTATTTCTTCTGACCATCCATCTTAATATCTATTTTCAAAGATAAAAATATTCTTGGTGAAATTTTTCACTTGGCTCATTAGATAAGTCAGCAGGCATTCTATGGAAGGAAACAAAAACTGAAAATGAGAATGCAGAAAGTGATCTGTTAGTGATATTTCTCAACCCAAGAACTGATACTTTTGAAGCAAATTGTATACACTTTGTTCATAGTCATCTGCACAATTTCACCCAAAAAGAACTGGTATTTCACCACCATCACCACCACCTCCACCGCCATTCCTGATAATATTTAATTACTCTTTTTTACTCTTTTACTTGTTTCAGTCATTTGACTGCAGCCATGCTGGAGCAGTGCCTTTAGTCGAGCAAATCGGTCCCAGGACTTATTCTTTTTAAGCCTAGTACTTATTCTGTTGGTCTCTTTTGCCAAACTGTTAAGTTACGGGGACGTAAACACACCAGTATCAGTTGTCAAGCGATGTTGGGCGGGACAAACACAGACGCACAAACATACACACACACACACACACACACACACACACACACACACACACACACACACACCACACCACACACATACACACACACAGATATATATATATATATATACACACACACACATATATACGATAGACTTCTTTCAGTTTCCGTCTACCAAACCCACTCACAAGGCTTTGGTTGGCCTGAGACTATAGTAGAAGATATTTGCCCAAGGTGTCAGGCAGTGGGACTGAACTCGGAACCATGTGGCTGGTAAGCAAGCAACTTACCACACAGCCACTCCTGCACCTATAAAATTATAAAAATTTTGTAAACATCACATGGCCAAGTAAAATAGGAACCTAAGTGGTCCATAGGTAAAATCTATAGGTAAAATATAGTTGTGAACCACTGGGTTACAATATGAGAGTAAGGATCAAAGCAGAACTGATTCCTTGCTGTAGAGGGGCCAGATGGATACCTCACATTTTAGAAGAAAGGCTGGTGTGATTGGCATGGGTGAGGCAGGAAGAGGAAGTATAATGAAAATAGTGGTGTTGAGGCATCTATGTGGAACCTCAAGTGAATGGGGACAGAAGTGGGTAGGTGGAGGTTGCAAGAGTGTATGGGAGAGTAAGAGATGGGGAACGAGTGGGTGGGTGGAGATGATTATAATAAATGAATATAATTCTTTCAAATTTTGGGACAAGGTCAGTAATTTTGAGGGGAGGGTTGATAACATTGATCCCAGTGTTCTACTGATAATTATTTTATTAACATCTTAATTTATGATACCAAAAAACAGTTGGAAATTTAGTGTGAAGAAAAAAGAAAGCTGGCAAATTCTTACCTAGAACCCAAGTGAAACTGTTTGGAAACATTAGATGTAGTGAGGAAAGATAACTTTTTCTTTGGTTTCCAAAGAAGGATATTTAATAGTCTAATGACCAGGTTCCGTGGCTTGTCTTTGAGGCAAATCTTTACAAA